>NW_019170464.1:606267-612294 GCF_001890805.1 Aspergillus glaucus CBS 516.65 | reverse complement strand
TAGGATCCTTGTCCCCTTCTGCATTTCCATCATAATATATCATCCAATGATTCTGCCTTGACTCCCCGCATAGTCACGTGAGACTGATGTGGCTAGGTCTGTAACAACACCATGTTCTCCTCCACTGTACCAACCAGGCAGGACCCTGGATGTGCCATCTTACACAGGGATCAAGGCAGGAGCTGGATTACCAGGCCTACCTAACACAGCCAGACCTGGTACCAAAAGCAGTGCACTTCATGCTTGAGACAGGCCTCCTAGGCCAGTTTCAAACTCTACCAACCACATACTGAGTCACAACAATAAACTTGGGGAAACTGGCAGCATAACGCAGCCAAGGTTACACACTTGCAGAAGTAGGGAAGGAAATGAGATAGTATCCAACAAGCCCATGGATCCTTGTGGCCATGGGAACAGTGGCATGAAAACCAGCAGCATGGGCTATACAGCATGTGGAATGAGATATCAGGATATGTGTATAAAGGCGACGATGTACATAGCGACTACCATTACGGCGGCTTACCCGGCTGCCCCGCAGGACCTGCCGCCACTCGGCCTATAGGGCTGACAGATGCGTGTATGAATAATAATAATAAAATAATAATAATAATAGTACCCTCGCTAACCCCTACATCAAGCCAGGCGATTTCGTCGCCTGGCAACATATTGTGAGTATGCTTGGTGATTTTCTACGACAGTGGCATTGGAAATCGCCCACGCTTATCTATGCCAACCGAATCACAGGCCCAAGAACAGTTCTCCAGAGATTTTCCTGGACATTGCACCTGCTTTATACACTTACACTTGGACAGACTCTGTTGCCGCATATCTGCTCGGGTCACCTTCCTCTGGAATCTTCTGTGTTATAATACCGGCTGGAATTAATCAAATAGAGCATGGTAGTTTCTGGCTCCTGCGATACCTTTTGGTTTCGGAAGGCTGTAGCTCACCAAAATCACCAGCAGTTGTGTGGTACTAAGATGCATGGCCGATTCCTAACTATCTGAAACAAGGTCTATGTGGGCCTTACGACCAACGATCCGACAACAGTTCGTGACGGTGCCTGATGGTTCTTAATTGTTGCTTGTAACAATAATATGTCTGGGTGGTTAAGTCACCACGGTGTGGTGCATATTGTTTTAAATTACCCCATTTAGGAGGAAGAGGTACTTTTGTGTGCCAAGGAAATTTAGGTAAGGAACCATGCCTGGACGAAAGGCTCCACTATGCACTTCGGATAATTTTAGCCTTCCCCAATTGGTCCATCATCTATTGCGAGTCAGTGACTACCTTTTTTGATTTCGGAATTAATTTATAAATCCGGCAGACGCGCTGTTGTGGGTCTAGCAACGGGCTGGTCAGCCAGCCAATACTCTCCCTTGGCTCAAGTACACGTTGGCCGATTCGGGTGTCACGGATGATCATCTACTTCCATGCGGCAGTTCTCCAACTTAGTGTCCTCGTACATCACCCCATGAGATGACAGACTAATTGTCCTCCCCACCCCTGACCCTGCTCCTTCCGCTGTTCCACTATCAAAGATTCGTTGACCCGCAGCGCAATGGTTACGCTCACTCAAACCAATGGGTAGTCAAGTTAATAGAGTCTGGTCCTTGCAGCCTTTACGCATCATTCCAAGTAGACGCTTTGATCGGCTAGTCTGAGGTCCCCTGTTAGTTGACCTTCGGTCATGAATGCATTTAAATTGCATTCTCTATGATATGAAACTTCTACAATATACACACATGCTCTTTACGACAGATAAGATGTTTTAAGTGGAGTTTCTCCACATGGTCTTACCAAAAGAGTACTCTGCTTAACCATTTGGGCACGGCATATGTGGCTCAATGGAACACTTTGTGATTTCTTCCCTTCGCTGTCACGAGAATACCAGACTTTCGCTCTACCAATTGAGTACGGCAAATGTGGTTGTGCAACCTTTTTCCAAAATCTACATGTATAGATATCCAGCACTTTTCTTCAAATAAGCCGGAATGAAAAAGGAAAAAAGAAAGCTATCCTGAACCAAATCTGACAATATTGCATTCGAACAATGGCCACCTTCCAGGTAAGGGTGAGATCTCTTGATGTATGACTAGATTCTGACTAGTAAAGATTCCACCTCTAAGAAATGACGAGTCCCAGGCCATTTGTCAATTGATGAAGAGTATCTTCGAGGAGGAAAACAGATCACAGCAATACCAAAAACAATTGGAGTCTAGAATTCGTGAGGAGCAGGCTACAAACAGACAAATTTTGAATCACTGCGCCTGGTTGGAGTCTGTTATCAAGCAATCTGAGCAGGCAAGGTTGCAACGCGAGTCCGCGCTCACAAATTTGACGGAAAACCAACGAACACTGCACCGAGATCTTGTGATTGCAAGCCTCAAGATACAAGAGTTGGAGTCTCGCGTTGCAAGCCAAAAATCAGTCAATGAGACGTTGCTGCGTTCATTGGCTCCAGGTGATGAGGGTCAGTCAAGAGCATTCAATACTGATGATATTCTCCTTGAAAACCAGTGGCAAGGTGAACTGATTTCTACCCTGCAAAATACGCTACAGATGCAGGAAAGAACAATCACGGGTCTGCAAATGGTCTTGGATGAAACATGCGGGGGCGATTTTCCTGGTTGTTGTTCAGCCTGTGATATCAGCGGTTACCAGAGTAATGCAGTCCCGGATTCTCCATGTCAGGGAATTTTGATTGGAGATGATGAAGAGACCTTGTGTGAAATGAACACAGATTCAAGGCCTAGCGTTGGATCGCCCTGAAATCAGGTATAAGGAGCTGTTCATTTAGAAACCAAGCAATTGGATCGTAAATCATGAATGGAATACATTGCGTTGCATCACTGCACCCACCCAAAACTCTTCCAGATTGTTTCCCCAACCCTAACCTACTTCTATTAAGTTAGTACATACACAGTATGTAATTAACGCTTCTTGACAGGCACCGGCTCACCCTGTCATTAATTTCGATAAGCATTACTCCTAAACTTACAGAACACCCAAAGACCATATAGATTCTAGAAGCTTCGTCTGATGAGCCAAACATGTGTCAGGATTCGGTGCAAACAAGTACAACAGCATAGTCATGTTTTGGCTTCTTCCAACACGCTACCAATTGGAAAGGTACAACGCTAGCGACTATCAATTTGCCAGACAAGCTCAAAATCCCCCATTCCTACCAGTCAGCCTCTTAGAAAGGCATATACTGTATCTACATCCATCATTGGCTGCTTCAGTAAACAGCATGATGCTGGCCTCATGCATTACCCCTCCATGGGCGGCTATTGCAGCCATGTGGTTGGTGGGTGCAATCACAAGGCTGCGGACAAACAGCCTCATGTCTCCCGCGACTTTAGCTCCGTTTACCCTCCAGTTTCAGACGTTGATATTTTCGCCATCTAGTCGTTGACACAGCAGAACCTGCGTAAACCTTCATTTGAAATTTTTGATAACCCGCGTTGTTAGCTGAAATGCGCCCGAAAAGCCGGAATGATTTTGCGATCGCGATTATCTGCGCCCTTCCCCTCGAGGCTGATGCCGTCGAAGCCCTCTTTGATGAAACATACGATCGGTTAGGCAAACACTATGGCAAACAACCAGGCGATGTGAACGCGTATATCAATGGAAGAATTGGCAAGCATCATGCGGTCCTGTGCTACTTGCCAGGCATGGGAAAAGGAAGCGCCGCAAGTGTTGCCTCAAGCCTACGAGTCAGCTACACTGGCATCCAGCTTGCTTTAGTTGTTGGCATCTGCGGTGGTGCTCCACCACCACCAAAGTATGATGAAATATTTCTCGGTGATATTATCATCAGTGACACCGTGATGGAATACGACTTTGGCCGACAATACCCCAGTGGTTTCCAGCAAAAGACTGGTGTCAAGGACACACTTGGCAGGCCAGATCGAGAAATCCGGACTCTCCTTAAGAGCCTTCAGGCTTATAATTCCCACATTGAATTTCAGGACCAGGTACTCCAGTATCTTCACACGCTTCAGCAAGCGGGGACAAGGTGGCAACATCCAGATGTTGATGATGTTCTTTTCAAGGCTTCTTATCTTCACAAGCATCATGGGGAGACTTTTTCTGTTAAGTGCTGCTGTTTGGAGAGTAGTGTACCAGATAGTATTTGCCATGATGCCTTGGAGAAAAATTGTGAAGATCTCGGATGTGACAATGATCAAGTGATTCGTCGTCGAGAACCCATCAAAGCAGCTAATATCTCTGTACATATTGGAACGGTCGGCTCGGCTGATAAAGTGATGAAATCAGGACAACACCGTGATGCCATAAGCAGAAAGGAGGAGGTCATTGGGTTTGAGATGGAGGGGGCAGGAGTGTGGGATAATGCTCCATGTGTTGTTATTAAAGGTGTGTGTGACTATGCAGACAGCCACAAGAGCAAAGCATGGCAAGCATATGCAGCAGCAACTGGAGCCTCAGCGGCAAAAGCTTTCTTGGAGTACTGGAGGCCTGTAAACCATGAAGGTCAGTGGACTACCTACCAGTAGAAGTCAGTTTATATCAAATATCTTACTATGCTTTATAGATGCAAGAAAAAACCGTCACTTAATGATTCCCTTTGGAAGAAATCCACGGTTTGTCGGCCGCCAGGACGAAATCAATAAATTAGAGGATTTGATGTCCATGCCTGATGGAGCAAAAAAGCTCGCCATTACTGGGCTAGGGGGAGTTGGGAAGACACAGGTAGCTCTCGAGCTAGCTTACCGAATGCAAGACAGAGAACCTGAATGTTCAATCTTCTGGATCCCTTGCACCAGCTATGAGGCTGTTGAGCAGGCCTACATAGCAATTGCACAGATGGTAGGGATCCAAGATGCGAAGCCAGCAGAGATGAAAAATTGTATCAAGGCTTACTTTAGCCAAATGGATGGGAAGTGGCTTTTGATCTTTGACAACGCAGATGATTTGGACATGTGGATGGAAGACACCAGTACAACCTCAGCATTAAAGGACACGCTTCCACATAACACCCAGGGTTGTATTATTTTCACCACTCGTAATCGAAAGTTAGCTGTGAAACTGGCATCCTCTGATGTGATACATGTTCGCGAACTCGATGAAAGGACTGGTGTGGAGTTTCTGGAAAAATCACTGATTCAAGAAAACCTGCTTAACAATCATCATGCTATGATTACCCTTCTTGAACAGCTTACCTTCCTTCCATTAGCTGTTTCCCAAGCTGCAGCATACATGAACGAAAATGGGGTAGGAGTGTCTGATTACTTGCTGCTTCTTCAAGAACAGGAGGCAGATGTTGTGGAACTACTAAGTGAGGATTTTGGTGATGATGGACGCTACAAGGATACCCAGAACCCAGTAGCCATGACATGGCTAATCTCCTTTCATCAGATTCAGAAGCTTGATAAACTTGCTTCTGACTATTTATCACGCATGGCTTGTGTTGATCCACGCAATATCCCAGAATCCTTCCTTCCACGGCCGACATCAAAAAAGAAAATGATTGATGCTCTTGGGCTTCTAAGTGCCTACTCTTTCATTACTATTCAACCTGGAAATGGGTCCATAACTCTACATCGCCTGGTGCATCTGGCAACTCGGAACTGGATGAAGAAGGCGGATCAATTTACACTTTATATAAGAAAAGCAGCAGGCCGATTGAGCGAGACCTTCCCCAATAACGATCATACCAACCGACAGCTTTGGAGGGAATACCTGCCCCATGCGCTATTTTTATTGGCGGCAAATGAGTTTCAAGAACATCAGGAGCACTATATTGACTACATAGAGAATGTGGGGACCTGCTTGGATAGCGATGGGAGGTACAAAGAAGCAGAAAAGCTGTTAGTGCAGGTGATAAAGACCCGGAAACATGTACTGGGGCCAGAGGATTCTTCCACTCTGACCAGCGTGCACAACCTCGCATTAACATACCAGAATCAAGGACGATGGAAGGAGGCAGAAGAGCTATACATGCAGGTGATAGAGAAATGGAAGCAGGTGCTGGGTCCAGAGGATCCTTCCACTCTGGCCAGC
>NW_019170464.1:583511-605569 GCF_001890805.1 Aspergillus glaucus CBS 516.65 | reverse complement strand
GAAACAGGTGCTGGGTCCCGAGCATCCTTCCACTCTAACCAGCATGGCCAACCTCGCATCAGCATACTACAATCAAGGACGATGGAAGGAGGCAGAAGAGTTGTTCGTGCAGGTGATGGAGACCCGGAAACAGGTTCTCGGGCCAGAGCATCCTTCCACTCTAACCAGCATGCACAACCTTGCCTATACTTTGAAACAACGAGTAAATATCCCGGACGCCTTAGCTCTTATTAAGAAATGTGCAGACCTCCGCAACAAATTATTTAGCTCAGATCATCAAGCTGCCATATCCTCGTCCGATGCCCTTAGTGACTGGGAAACAGCAGTGAGCCACCTATCAGAAAACTAAAAACAACAGACTTCAGCGGACAGCCCTCTTCCCCTGCCAATGCACATTTATGCAGCTCATCAAATCGAATCAGATTTAAAGCCTGTTGCAGGCGGCAAACGGCGAACATTCATGAAGTTTCGAGGACGATGATATGCAATTGTAACCCTTACTCTATCTAAATTGAACAATGACTTATGATTCAAGACTTGGCTAGATTTTTGCTATAGTTAGCACTGCAGTACTTGATCCTATTCCTACTCTCTAATTGACATGAATCCTGTAAGTCTGGCAGTGTCAGCCACAAGCTAGTACGGCATTCTTTGGCTATGAATGCTGGGAGAGACATTGCCTATATGACAAATACGTCGAGGTATGACCGAGTGAGGGGGCATCAGAAAAGATAAGACAGGAGTTATATTGATAGTTCCATATTACATGCCCTAGATGTTGTTCTGCAGAGTTGCGACGAAGCTTCGAGGAAATTGTGTATTAAAGCTTACGTGAACAGTAAGACCAAGCTGAAATTCTTTAGAAATTACAAAACGCGTCTTAGCTTGCCAAGAGGCTTTATTTACATACTGTCTGTATAAGCACTAGTATAATTGACTGAAAGCTTGGGAAATAAACTTGAAGTGTTCTGGGTAGGCAGGGCGGTTGTGCAAGGCACTGTAGTCAGGCAATGTTCCCTGTTTCCCGTGCGGAATAACCAATTGCTTAATTGCTTGCAAGGCTTTGTAGCTACGTGGCTTGCAACTTGGATCTTAGTCTCAATGGCCATTCTGGGCTGGCATTACATTCATGATCATCTGCGACAATCTTTAGGTTCGCACCCATTGCTATTGTTTGCACTGACTTAAAAGACTTATCGCACCTTTTCCAAAGGTATCCCTCATCAAGACCTAGCTCTGGCATTGCCATATAACAGACTTTTTGATTGTCCTGAGAAAAATGCAGTCGCCATTATTTCCTCACCGCTCTCTTGAGCCCATTTCAGAAGAAGTCTCTCCCACAGATCATGAGATTTTACGCTATGGTGGCACATCATCCAGCCTTGAAAGACTTCCCTCCCGGCTGCAGCAATCGAAACGAGCATCTACAGATCTTCGCCAACAGCTCGAGGAACTCGCATATGAGGCCAGCTACCTGCGGGCTGAATTGCAGTGGCAAAAGGAGTCAAAGCAAGCCCTGCTACACTTCCGGGAAGAAGTTTTCGGAGTGTTTCATTTGTTGGAAGATGCCCTTGTTCAAGTGACTACAAGGCTCCGCGATTCCGAACAAAGATATATTAGTCTTTGGGGACGTTCATCGGGTGGTGGCGAAAATGGAGGAATGATTTAAGATGGTTTGATTGATATATTTTATGCGTCACCAATCAAGCAACGCTGAGGAGGGAAAGACAATGAAGGTTCTATGTGGACAGAATATAGTGGAATAGACATGTCAACAATACCAAATTCGACCAGCACCAGTTTTGATAAGAAATAGATGAAGTTAAATTTCTCCGCTTCATTGGTCAAGAAACAGTTTCAACTGAAAAATTCTCCACTTACTGTTATCTCGGGCCCATTCCCCAGTCAGTGACAAACATTGGTATATCTGTCAAAGTGCCACCATTGCCGCCTACAAGTATAGAAATCTCAACCTCAAGCGGCCGTACCACTTTCTTGCGGCGGCTTAGAAAAGTATGGGGATGTAATCTTCAGTATAGGTTATGGATTCTCAATTGACACGGCGCTTTGTTATTGTGGGAATTCCACCTCATTTTCGAGAAAGAACAGCAGAAGGATGTACACTTGCAGTGGCGTCTTCTAATAATAACACTTTCCTCTTTATTTAGTACCAGGATAATGAAAAGCCCTTTGAGCTTGCGACACTGTTTAGTGTCGCAGGTTCTTGACTTGTACTTTTGAGTGAACAAACTGAGGGCCACCTAAGCCGACTTCGGAATCGATTTTATGTTTACCGCTTGTAACCCTTCTCATGGACGCAAGCTGGTGTTGGTTGGTTGCCATAACTGATTGGACTCACTGATTTAGGTAAGCAGCCAAACAGACGCATTGGATTAGCGCTAAACGGGAAACGGGGTATCCACAGACAGGATCACATTTGAACCAAACTGCTGGGCCCCCATTGGAGTCTGTTGGAGGAACTGCGCCGCCCAACTTCGAGTCATGGTCAAAAGATTGCACGAAAGTTAACTGGCTGTGGGTATTTTCAGTAGAATCCAGCTATCTTCTATTACCTTCCACGCTCATCTCTCCAGCGCTACTAGTGTAGGTATAAAGCAACCCAAGACCATTGGCTTCCATGCAGTCTCACACAAGCATGCCAGCCAGTTGAGAAAATTCTCTCAGTAACATAAGGAACACAATGGGGGGTCCTGATCCTGGCAGGCAAGAACGCACGTCTTTTACCAAAAGAACTACGACATTGCTAAGAAAATCACATGAGCTTGTAACTCTCTGTGGAGCAAAGGTCTATCTCATTATTGACCATCCACGTGCGTCACTTGCTTATAATTCTGTGGAGGAGGAGGGAAGGCAATGGCCACCCCCTGATGAGCTCTTGGTAAAAGAAAATTCTGAGCCCCAAGTCAAATCAATATTTGGCTGACAGGGTCCCAGGAACACCATTATCCTCACCTGCAACTAATTCTACGTTCCACCATGAATCATACGCGTGCGGATGCCGATAAGGAAGGATTCCAGAAAATCTGCGAATATTTCACCTATTGAGCTGAGATGCTCCGGTCGCTGGACGAGGAACTCCGAGGGCGGCAATCCCAAGCCGCAGACAACGCGAGCAGAAGCCAAAGTATGGGGCATGGTGACAATGTGATTGCTTCAGAAGAGACCGGCTCTATGGAACAGTAAAGTTCGTCTTTTCGCCTTGCCAGTTTTATATCTATATCTTTCACTTCCATAGCGTTCAGTCCTGTGAAGCGAGAGTGGCAGAGAGAGGGCAAGGGTGGCCAGATGACACCCCCATTATTCTGTTTATTTTCATTGCATATATGTGGTTCTAGACGGTTCGTCACCGTATGAATATAGTACAGTAGCTTTTTTCACGTCATTTATTATGGTACACGGTCCACGGGCTGAGTAGACATAATAGGGATGTCGTTATGCAAAATGAAGTCCAAAAATAAATCGAAGAAAATATAGTGGTAAAAGTGATTTGACATCTAATCTGCAAAACATTTAGGTGATAACTTGTCCCTGGCTATTTTGCAACAAGATCAACATAAGCCAGAGACCGATTTCATGCAGCAGCATTTCCGAGATATCTCACTGTCAATTCCCCTGATTATCTGAAGGTAGCTATCGTACTTGGAGGTGCATGAATATGCTCGAAAGTAAGGACATCAGTGTCCAGATTCGGGCGTAAAAAGCCATTCAACCGTAGGAAAATATAAAGGCTGCGATAGTCCTCGGAGAGAAAGCAATCCTCAACTGCTCCCACTTCACGAATTGGAATCAGGCTCATTAGGTCTTGATCAACGATGCAGCAACGGTAGCTTCGGGGAAAATTTGAATGTGAAAAGAGTCTCTGAATATGTTCATGCCATATCGAGCCCGGTTTGTCGATGCGGACCATAACTATCGGTGGGGCATACATAGATCAACGTAAAGCCTAGAAGCAAGTTAGATTCGATAATTCAGAAAGATAACTTGGCAGGGCTGGGAATTACTTATGCTGGTTCCTTTCTAATAAAGGAGGAAAAGTTTGGACCAAAGTGATATTCATATACATTCCATCGGTGCAGGAAAACAAGAGTTTATAGATCACAAGAAACCAAAGCCTGCCATAATGCAGCATAAATGGGCTCAGAGGAATCACGAATTGGGTTTGCAAATAATACATTCTTGCCCTGTCTTCTCATTTGACCTGGAAACCTCTAAACTCTCAGTGCTAAAATGAAGTTACCGACTGGGGATGCTTGAGCTTGCGAAACCAAAAAGGGTCGCAACATGAAGATTCAATGAAGAGCAGGGGATTGAAAAGAGCCTGCAATCCAGAAAAAAGAGGTATAATGGTATATGTCAGACACGTTCCCCCAAATATTTCTTGTTGTTTAATCAAAATCATTTATTCTTTTCGCCATGCGAGTCCTTTCCTCTCGTGTCTTATATGTGATAAGCTTCTGTTTTTGCCTTACTTCTGCACTCATAGTAAGTTTCAATCAATCTAGTCATACTATGCTTAATTCTGTCATTAATATCAACAGATTGAAGGCATCGATGTTGCAGATCTTGACGGACAGATTCAAAACTGTGGATACGTCCGCAATTACAGTATGTCAGGAAACTGAAATTGATGCATAGCAGCTGATTAATATTCCAAACAGGCTTTGAATCCGCAGCCCTACACCGAATTTTATTATTGGATGCGACTTTGTCCAGCCAATTTTGTCATGGCTCCCAGCAGTTGCCATTTCAATCCAAAGGACAGCCACGGTTAAGGGCTTCTCCTGGTTCAATACTCAAACCACGTTATCTAAAACATAGCCGTATATCGTCAAGACAAACAAATATGGAGAAAGGCGTTATTAGCTGGTATGGAACACAGGAGAAGCGGACGCCGGATTTCAGAACATTCTCTGATGTCTTGAGCTTTCAACAAGGCATTGGTGGACAGCGTAAGGCAATCTTCTCATGCAGAAACACCCCCTAGTTGACACAATAAAGTTCTGGCAGTCCACTCTCCTTATAGTGATATCAACACCATTTCCACCTCTTCATTTACAGTGCCATCTCACATAGAAGTTGGCAGCTCTTATACTCTGTACTGGATGTGGAATACAACAGAGATAGTAGACCATGGCTGGCTGGTATACTCATACATACCCAATGACATCTCGCTGTGCTAATGGGAAGTAGGTCTACACATCTTGCATGGATAGTAGTAGTAGTAGTAGTAGTAGTAGACCTCTTATTCCTGTTGTAGCTGACTCTATATACATGTCGCTATGCAGGAGTGCTCGAAGCGCAGCTTCCGAGCTGTCAACAGCCAGCGCCAGCACTGGAGAAGAGGAGGTTTAGCCGACGGATTGGTTCCTCCGGCCACCGTCCCTGCGAGAAGAAGTATGCAAACAATCTATCAAAAGCTTAAACATCAACCCAGCCGTATGCCCTCATCACCATCACTGTCCATCCTCTCGCTGGGCCACCCGGCTTTGCTGCATCACCAGACTGTCGTATCACCGACCTCACCAGTTCCTCATCCTCATACACTCCCTGTCATTGGCTGCCCGGTCCTGGCAGTTATTGTATTCATTGGTTTCCTCCTGTGGCCACCACTATCCTGGCGTTGTGGCCACTATTCGCGCTGCTCTTCATTTCCCACACTCAGCTACCCTGTGCTGCGTTGTCCTCATTTGTTGTACCAAGTGCTCCCTCATCCACCGCATTGAATTGGGAGAGCAGACCCGTTTGGACCATGAAATCGGCGATAGCCACCGATGCCTTCGGCTCCGAAAGCAGCTCGTCTATCCCCAGTGTCCGGGATATCTTTTTCGCCTCCAGTTTTCTCCACATCATTTTCCTTAGCTCCGTCAAAAGTGGACATGCCAGCAAGACATGTTGAGGTGTCTGGCTGCCCAGCCTGCACCCGCACCATGCGCTTTCTCTGACCCCAATGCGAGATAAGTAGTGGCTCAGACCAATCCGTCCCGTGCGCATCTGTATCATTACTGATGCCGTGGCTTTCCGCAAGCCCTTCCAATAACTCAGTACCTTCCTTGTTGGCGCCCTGACCAGCCGCTTTGTTGGCTTTCCCTCCGGCACCTTTTCCCACATCTTCAGCCACTTTTGTGTGATGTCCCCCCGTATCCTCCGCTTGGTCGCTGATGTCAGCCACACTGTCGCGCCGGATTGTTGTCCTGATCCTGTTGCTGCCTCCTTTGCCGTCCTGTCAGCTGCTTCGTTGCCGGGTATCCCCACGTGCGCAGGAATCCACCGGATAGCCACTGGGATCCCCTCTCTTGTATACCAGTCCAGCAATCGGAAGCACTCGCGCTGATATATCTGACCAGAGGCCATGCGGGGGCGGAGGAGTGCCTTCAATGCAGCCTGACTGTCAGAGAAGATGACCACACCATGCTGAATCCTCTCTCTCTGCCTCCAGGCCTCCCTCCGCCGTTTGACCCCTTCCAGTGCCATTTGGATGCCTAGAAGTTCTGCCGCGTACACTGTGGACACCGTTTCCGAGCCAAGATGGCGGCTTACTTTCACTCCCATGCCTGGGATGACCGCAGCTGCTCCCACCTGGCCCTGGTAGCCGCTACCGTCGGTGTAGACCACAAGCGGCTTGTCATCCTTCTGTATTGTCGCGTTGTGCGTGGCCGTGGCCTGTTCCCTCTCTTCAATGAACACCTCCGGAGGCTTATGCCATGGTGCCCGGGTGAATGCCCACCGGCTTTCCCAACCTCCTGCCACAGATCCTGGGGGAGCCACTAAGCATCCATTCTTTGTCCAGGCCTGGATCTCCAGAGGTGTTCGTCCTCCAAGCTTGGTCTTACTAATTGGTCGTTTTCGTCGCAGTCCCTCTGGAATTGCATGCTCCGGCCCTGTTCGTATCCTAATGGCCGTCTCTGCTGCCAATCTTTCCATCTGTAGCTTCACTGGTAGGAGCCACAGCTCCACGTTTAGCGCCTCTGCAGCCGTTGTTCGAAACGCCCCACTAATTAGGCATGCTGCCCGTTTTTGCACTGTTACAAATTGTTGAATTACCTTATTACGATCCTTTGCCGGCATTATTCCAGCCTGGAACCACGCTGCTACTCCAAACAGCATCTGTGGCACAACCACCGCCTGGTAGATTTGCCTCATTGCCACCAGAGACGTTCCCCATGTAGATCCCGCTATCCCCCGTATTGCCGCAAGGCTCTTCCCTGCTTTAGCCAGCATATGGTTGCAGTGTTCCTTGAAATTGAGCTCTGGATCAAACCAGACGCCAAGGTATCGTTCTGAAGTCCGGCTGGCCTCAATGACAACCCCTTCCCTGGGTATCCGTAGTGGTGAGTATTGTGGTCGGACTGTTGATCGTGGGTTGACAAAGTGTATGAGCTTGTATTTCTTGACATCAAACCGAGACGCATGTTTCGACGCCCAATCTGCCGCCGTTCGGCACGCCCGTTGAAGCTTTCCAATGGTTGACCTCTCACTAATCCCCGTGGCCATAATGCATACATCGTCTACCCAGCCATTCGCCGTTACCATTTTCGCCTTCTCAGTACATCGTTCAATCAGATCCGCATTGTAGAGCAGGTACAGTATTGGCGATAGTGGGGATCCCTGCGGAATGCCTGTTGGTGTTGGTATATCTCTTGAGATGCCCTCTGGCATTCTGATGCGTGTACTGCGGTCTTTCAGGAATGCCATGATCCATGGTTCGAGGCACCCTAGTCTCCTCCTTTTTAGGACGTGCTGTAGCCGCGCATGGGACACATTATCATATGCTCCTACTACATCTAGCAGCAGTAAGCTGACCACCGGTAGTCCTCGTCCCCATGATGTCCTGATACGATCAATCATCAACTGTACTGCATGGTCTGTTGAGATGCCCTTACGTCCCTCCAGGTGCGTGTCTGGTAGCAGGCCATATTCCTCCACTGCATGGCTGATCCGTTTTGCGATGATTGCCTCCAGTATCTTACCCAGCGTGTTAAGTAGTGCCACGGGTCGGTAAGATTTTGGTATGCGGTAGTCCCTTTCTTCCCCAGGCTTCCGGAGGACCACTGTGATTGATTTTTGGAAGTATTTTGGGTTATATCCTGTCCGTATGCATGTATAAGAGTTTGGGCACTGAGAGTGTACATGCCCCGGTTTCTGGCACTTTCGGCATAGCTTTGAGCGGCCTTCTCTGCAGAATACAGTCGTTCCATGAATCTGAGCTTCCCAGACCGTGCCCTGATCAATAGCCCGGTTCGCCACTATTGGATTGGTAAATTCAATCACAATTGAGCCCTCTCTTTTACCTTTCCGGGGTTTCACCAACCACCCCACATGGAGGATTTCAGCTTCCTTTCCCCAGGTGTGTTGATTTGCTGCTATGAGCCGAGTGGCTACGTCCATCATTTTCTCCTGTGTTAAATCCATACTCCGGCAGAGTACGCCGTGGGCCACCGAGGCCCAGGTCGGCACCCGGACATGGGTTGTCATGCCAAATGTTTTCACCCACTTATCAGCATGGTGTCGGAGGACCTCTGCCCCCACGGCGTTGCTGGCCCGGAGACTGACATCCCCAGATGGTAGCTGACGTGCGGCAATAAAGGCTGACACTGCAAGGGGAGAGTTGTTTGACTTTTTGACTGCACTTTCTCGTGCTCTCTCAGCCCGTTCCACAATCTTGATTGAAGATAGCTTCTTCAGGTCAGCGCGCATTGCCTCATCACGTATCTTGACTGTGAGTTCACAGTCAACTCCTAACTCCGTGTGCGGTACTCCCGGGGTGGTGGTGCCCGTGTCTTGAGATGTTGGGGTGGAGGCGTTTTGTACTCCGTGCTGCCAGTTTCGTGCCCGGAAAGCTCTCCAACAAGCTGCTGAATCAGGGGGCTCTATGATGCTCTGCTTCTCCCGTATATTTTTAGTGTCGTTCTGGATTCTCTCCAGTGTTTTGTGAATGTCTGCCAAAGCGGAATCAGAGTTTTCACGCCCACTCTGGGCGTCTTTTGCGAAGTCCTCCACCCCCTGGAAAAAGTTGAATAGCTCATTATACCAGTGAGGATTTGTTTGATAGTTTTCCATATGCTGGCGTATCTTCTGAACACCAGTTCTTAGTTCGTTCCTGTTGGCAAAGTGGTTCCGCGGTCCTTTTGGAGCCGCCGTCACTGCTGCCTGAGTGATTTCTTCACCTCCCACCATCACGACCGGAAATCCCAATAAAATTGGTATTTTCCGGTAGCTAATGGAGTTAGATGTAATTGAACAATTTCTAAGCCGAATCCGGCTCTACGTGGTGGCGGAATTTCAAGAATTCGATTCACGCTGAAAGAGTTGTTCATCTTGCATGGATATTGACATTGTGGAATTGCCAACTGCTGCCAACAAATATTCAATCCCGAAAACTACAACAGGCTCAATTTCATCATTCGCACATACTGAGCTATGGCCAACCTCATCATCTGCTGCAGCCTCGGGAACTAAACACCACTCATCAGCCTATGAAGTATTGCCAAAAATATCATTGTCAAAACAACTTATATCAGGTCACTTGAGCACCATGTCAGTGTTTCCCAGCGGACTAGCTGTGTCGCCCAGTATGATGTATAATAGTCTGCCCAGGAGCAGATCTGCTACTGGGCTTGATAGCTTTTCATCCCACATGACCATCCATAATAGCCGGTCCACAGCAGCTATTCCCGTGGAAAGTGGCAATAATATACTGTGCTCCTGGCCTGGATACATTATGCCAGGAATATCAGGCTCATCCATGCTGCTGTCTGCAACAGCATCATCTCCATCATTTCAAAAAGCAACTCCTACTCATCATTCCCATTCTATGTCCAGTAATGCTCCATCCTGGACAAAACCCTCATGGTCTATTTCAGCAACTAGAAGCACAAGAATGCCTTCAATTGGGATACCTCATGGAGAAAGTTATCCACAACCTAGCACGTCCTCACCAATATCAACGAGCCAAAGCCATCATTCGTCAATACCAACAGCCGTACCTTCGATACATTCAAGTCAGGAAATTAAGAGCCCAATCCACCTAGTGAAAGTAAACGCTAGCACGGACAGTTTGTTCTATCCAAAATCTCTTGACAGCATTCCTGTTGGTGACTTTGTGGATTTTGACATTGTTGATGGGTTGTTTTCTCTGCACACCACATCATTGGGAAGCCCATGCGATATTATGAATAATGTTGGAAATCCGAATAATAGGAACCACTTATACTTGGTCACTGGAACCGAACCTGTTTGGTTCATTGCCTGTCCAGTCTTAAGGAGCTGCTATTGTGACCAACAGATACATTTTGCCCTGAATCCTGGAGAACAGAAAGCAACATTCATGAGTAACATTGCTAGCACCACAGTAGTCATGATGACTACTACCGTCCCCATTTCTCAAACACCTAGATCTACTGTCACCAGCGTGGTATGGGTTACTGGTGGATGAGTCTACCAAAAAGGATTTTACTGAAAGCGAATGTTTACTTGCAGACATAAGAGGTAAAAGCAGCAATGTACACAGCCCTTTTCAATTTCTCCTTCAATCACCACAGAAGACATATGTCATAAAAAAGTGTTTTAGCTTAGCAAACTTCCAAGTGAAAAAGAATTATTATGGCGCAAATTTCTTCCTTCCGTATCATGCATGCGAGTAGTACTTTGAGCCACTAGTGGAAGCGTCGGGCCTGCATTTTCCATATTCCCGGCTGCATGTTGCGAGTCCACAACAACGTCCGGAGTTTTATTGTTTTGTGCATCGTTCCCAGTTGCATTCCTTGAAGGAAGGGAACGAGTCTGCCTTGGTGGCGATACTCCCATTGATGCTCTGATGTGGGCAGGACCAGACTGTGGACCAGGCTCAGAGTGCTGTTCGCTTGAAATTTTTTTGTGAAGTTGCGATGGGGTGGGGACCACTAATTCTGGAACTCTTCGCTGGTTCCGTCGTGTACGTGATCTTTTGACTTTACACGACCACCCACGTTTCAGTCGAAATGCTTTAGCCTGGATGGCTGTTTGACGTCGATAAACACCAAACTCTTGCATATATTTCTTTTCAATTTCAGACCAATTCAGGGATTTATGACCCTCAAGCCAGTCTAACAGGTGGCTTGCCTCATGGAGAGACCAGGGGCGAGAACTGGTTTCGGAGGGACATATAGTGTTGGGTAGATCTTGGTGCACCAGAGGCATATCACTACTGTCACGGGACGGTCCTTCAAAGTTACAAGCCCTGCCATTATGCGCTTTTTCAGAGACTTGTACACTACTTTCGTGGGGATCTGGAACAGTCACGCCAGTATTGGTGTCAATGCATTCACCGGCTGGCGCTGGACCTGATTGAGATGAATCCAGGGGAACATCTGTCGCGAGTGCGCCATGAGATCTTTGAGTTTCAGATAAGGGGCTCGGACAAGAACTGCCATGCAGCATATGAAATCTTTCCTTCAGGGAATGAAGCAGTTGGTTGTTTTGTTGAACGGCTATGTAGAATATTAGCCACCAGTCTGAACTGCAATTTGAAACATGGTACAGTGACGGTCCTACCTTGTAAAGCATATTGGTTCCATTCAGACACCTCCGCAATTGCAAGCTCAACTGTCTCCAGTTCTTCCTGTACATCCCTTGGATCCGGCCACAGATTGAGAAGCTTTTGAAGAATGCCGGACTGCATAATAGTGTAATCGGTTTCTGATATTTGGACCAGCAGGCCTTGGATAGGGAAGCGGCACGTGCCATCATCAGTGTATTCAACCTGGTCAGACTCGAATTCACGGATAACATCAACCCAGCTGAGCATGTTACTACCTTGAGCATTGTCGGTTTCAGCCAGGGGCGGACTGCAGGTACTGAACAGTTTGTTGAACTTCTCTTCCACAAAATCGCTTAATAGAGGAACACCCAAATACCGTGCCAGGCTCTCTCCCCGACCAAGGACAACCAGGTAAGTGGCCCACAGTTCTAATCTCGAGAGCGGCGGCTCCGACACCTCCAAATGCCGCAGATGAACATTTTTCTGGCGAGCCAGGAAATTCAGGTTGCAGGGCTGGGCCTCCGACTGTGGAGCCCACCTATAAATAGGGTCAGCACCAGCATCCATCCTGCAGCATGCACACATGGCGAAGATGAGGTTTGCCTAGAGCACCCAAAGATGTGGCCCTCAACTATTTAACCATACCCCAATTCCATGTCCGTCCAAATCAAATGAGCTTTGACCAAAGGTAGGCACTAAATGGATGTGAACTAAGCTTGCGCGGCCAAATTGGAGGCCCAAGCTCAGCTGATCGGTAGCGCTATAGTAATTGTGAGTCGGGATAAGTTAGATTGTTGGAGTTGTGATTAAAATAACTGCGCCAATTAATTCACGGGAACGGACACCAGCCGGGCTTGAGAATAGCCTTTGATAGTATCCTAACCAAGTCTCGGGGATTGCAGCGCAGTTGGCCTCCATTGGCACAGCGCTTAGAACGGTCCATTGATTCGCTGAACCACTCTGTCGGGATCAAATATTTGGTATCCTGTTCCTATATTAATGGTTGTTGCATTGCAATTATGCATTATGTCCAATCGGATAGCAGAGTCTGAGCAAGATCCTGGCAACTTTGTTATCTAGTTAGGCTCAGACCAAAAGTCCAGTGTCTCTGTAGATCACTCGAAGAAGACCTGGAACCTCCATCTAAAATACCCGAGTTTGGTGTCGCATCCGTTATGGGCAATTTGTTCCCAATTGTTTTACTTAATTGACAACAGATTGTCGCTATGGCTTCCTCTTCAGGTTGCGACACTATTCAGTGTCGCGACATGATTAGCTGATTTGTGTTACGAAATGCTCCGCACTACTCCGTGGATGGTTTAGGGTCGGACGCGTGGTAGAACAGAGAAGAGGTTCTTTGGAAGGTCCTTCGGTAAAGGACCTATATCCTGTATTCCTAGACCTCTACGGTTCCAGTTCAATTACCCTTTTTCTTTTCTTTTCTTTTTTTTTTTTTTTTTTTTTCTTCAGATTAAAAATTAATGACTGCCTGCATGGGACAAACCCCGGGATCCTACCAAGATCCCGCGATGCTGTCATGGTAGATTAAGAAGCGGGTTTAGGCGCATTACTTGCCAAGAAAAAATCATGAAAAAAGGCAGGAAGAAGCCAGAACTAAAGAGAATCAATATAGAGCAGAAGTAAGCCATGGTTATTCATTGTTGATTGAATGCCCTATTGTAGTCATACCAACAAGTCCAACATATTCTGGATTCCTTTGCCCTATCCGCCTTTCTAAATCAAAGATCTTGTGTTTCCTTAAGAAGGGTATTATCTAAAAGGGCAGGATCAATAGTGTTGGCAATTTCTTGGGAACTCCTGTGACTACCTTCATCCAGACAAATGAGTGACTTGAGATCCATGGGTGAATATGCTCTTCTGAGCAACGAGGAACCACTGTCGTGAAGATGGTGTTCAATACGCGTGATAATAGGCTCAACCTCAGTTAGGTGTAATGCATTATCTTGGTTAAGAAAACTCCTCACGGCCGAATCCAGAAGACCGTAGGTCTCCACAATCTCTGGGAAGTTCTGGGCGATATAGGCTGCCAATGCAACAACTTGCTTTTCTGTGGAATGTTTGTTTCTTTTTTTTTAGAAGAAAAAAAAAAAGGGGGGGGGAAGGAAGGAAAAGTTAATGACTGGTCCAGTGGAAATAATCTTGGGGGTATATCATACAATTTTTGCTCTAGTTGTTTCCCACATATCAGGAGAGCGCCGTAAGACAGCCTGGATGCTGCTATCAACCACCTTCTGGCCTGTCGATTTTCCTGTCCGAATTTCCGTTTGCGTTCACTTTGTAGACTCTCATCAATGCTTTCCCAGTCATTGTAGATTTCGCTTAAAATTAACTCGGTAGCGAGTGCGGTGATACTCTTTCCTCTTTGTGAGACCCTCTCACCTCTCAACCTCTGTAACTACGGGGTCTTGGGTGGTTTGGGGTGTGTCTTGGGGGTGTTGGGTGAGGTTCTCATCACTTCAGCGTAGCTGTTATGCTTTGAGGGGGGTTGGTGGTTCTTGTTCTCTTTGGTGGGGATCCTGGTTGCGAGGCTCTTGCTGAAATTGAGGACCAGGGACCTGATGTCCCTGCCCAGGGAGGCTGCTCCTTGTAGGCCTTTCTCTTCCCAGTTAGTCACTTTCTGGCTGACTGCGGAGGCCAGCTCTAGGACTTCCTCTCCTGTAGACTTTATCTCTGCGGTGCGTGTGGCCACTGCTGCTGCAATGTGGCTTTGGAGTTCCAAGCCTAGCTGGCTTTGGGGAGCTTCGTAGGAGGGGGATGCAGGGGGCGTATCCCGGTCGGGCTGCCAGTTCTTGGGCGTAGGGGGTGCCTGTATATCCTTTCCCGGTGTCTCTGGTCTCGGTCGTTTGGGTGGTCGCTTCGGGGTGGTGGGCTCACGGGGGGAAGCGGTCGGAGTCTCGTGGGCGCCCGGGGCTTCCCCCATATTGACGTCGGACATGGAATTGGTGGTAGTAGTGTCTGAGATCGGTGGCTGGCTGGAAAATCGCGAGCAGGTGGTCGCGATTTTGGCGGCAGAGAAGTCTGATAAAGTATTGATTAGAACAAGAGCATTCTTGTCACATGACGGCTTGTCATGTGATGGCAAAGATTTAACAATGTTTTCTACCTTCTTTCTTTCCTCATGTTTGATATTATGGTCGTCGCTGCTTAGAAAGTTGAATGGAGAATTCTGAGCCCATTTCTCTGGTTGACCCGTGATAATTAACAGATAGAATTTGAGTGTGAAATGGCGTGAAAAAAACTGTATCTATCCCTCTATGTTACTCTTGTTGTGTGCTGGTAAATCGTATGGCCACATTCGACCTGATCATTGCAGTAATGAGGATCCCAATGGACCCGCGGGATTGGCATCCACTTTCCCACGTGCGAACATGGCCATGATATCAGGATCCGACTCAAGTTCCTGACCATGGATACCGAAATACACTCATATTGCAATCTGAATGTTTAACTCAAAGCAGTCTGTCTCACGGTCCAATTGCATAGCCACGGCATGCCAGACCAATATTCATGAATATTACCTGAATTGAAACTAGCACCAGGAGGGTCATCAAGTCCCTTTCGTAGCGGTCTTTGAAAACTACAAAGTATCGATGCCGAATTTGTCCACAGTGGCTAGATCTAGTCAGCTTTTTCTATCTAGCCGTGGGTGATCCGATTCTTCCGGCCCCGCACGGTTGTCTTTGTCCTGGGTCCACCCAAGGAACTATTCTCCGCGCACTCCGAGTTTCCTTTGTCTATCACAGCTGCTGCAAAGTACCGTGCCTAGATAGCCTCAGTCTGGTTCCTGGCATTATAATGATGCTTCAATATTTCTGGAAAGGGCACCAACATGAAGGAAACCAGGACACAAGCAATACTGTTGTTGCATCCCTATCTTGCCATCTTCATACTTTCTAATTGGAGAGTTATAAGGTACTACTCTATGTTCTTTATGCTGTTAAGAACCATTTTGACCAGTGACCAAACTTTACTGAAACAAGAGAAAAAATACACCAGTCAAAGTCAACAGAGTTCCAACAGCTATCCTAGAGTGATAAAAAGCATCCAGCCTAAACCGTGCCGTATCATCCTAAATAGAAACAGCCCATTGATTGGCTGGAAGTAAAATGGAAGATACACCCGAGCTGTTTCCTTTGTTGTGATGTCGTTGTCAATTATGATCACCACTAATGGCTTTTGCTGGCGTGATAATGCTATATAAAGCTACCTCAATCACAAGGAAAAAGAAGAAGCCTTATTTTTTTCTCCTTTTTTTCTATCTCTTTACCTTTCCAGTCTTACAATTCTTTCAACTAAACTAAATTGATATGTCTGAAAACAAACATTTTGACCATAACTCCCATATGAACTCATATTCTTCCAGTGGCGAATGGAATTGCAGCACTTTTCTCGGCCCATTTTTACAGTTCAGGGGCCCTTTCGTGGACACGGCAACTGGATGTTCGAGCCCTATTATGGAAGCAGGTGGAATGATAAAAGAATATCCAATGCAAGAGCTCTCGACAGAGCTAGATGAATCTAATAATGCCTATAATTGCGGGAGTCATTTCCTTCCAGATGTGGGAAGTTGGCAAAACGGGTGAGTTTAAGTCCTGGCAAAGACACATTGTGCCAACTTACCAACATCATTGGCAGAGCCTATCAGACAAGTATTGATCCTTCAGACATGTCTAAGTATGACAAAAGCTAAGCTTTGCTTATGTTTATGATGGCTAAGACAAGCGCAGTGAGGCTGAAAGCCAACATCCGTTCCCCGATTTTATGCATGACAATGTTGATGGGTTTTCCCCTATGGACAATATCTCTATGACCATTGATAAGCATCTTTCAATGACAGGAAAGCCTCATCCAAAAGTCGATAGGCTTTCTACAAACGTCGAGGGCCTCTCAGCCACGGTTGAGACGCTTTCTTCCAGTGTCAATAGCATGTCATCTGCCATCGAAAGCCTATCTGCAAAAGTGGTCAGCACATCTCTGGCGGTTGATAGCCTTAATGCAAAGACCAATCAAATTGCTGATACTATTGGCAACCTGTCTGAGACTGTGGATGAAATTGTCAAATGAGAACGGATAGCAATGGAGAGGTTTGGCAAATTCCCGAGCCAAGAGGGCCGGCCTAGTCCTATTGCCTTTCGGCGGCCTTGATATGGTATACTATTTGTTCACTGATCTTCCCTTGTGTGACGGCCTGGTCACGTTGGTTGGCTATCATGTGAGGTGCAGTTGTTTGTTTTGTTGATAACTACAGCATTACCTTCTTTCTTCCTTCCTCATGTCAATTATTCTCGTCGATAGCTACCTAGGTAGAGCCTGTGCGTTGGATGTTCTGTTACCTTAGCTGAGCCCGTGACACCTTGCCCTTTTCTTTATTTCAAATTCCAAAGCAGCCTTCATCGCGACACCTAGTCAGAATGGGCAGATCAATATGGGAATGGATTTATATGTGATATAGAGAAGTAGAGACAATTAAGAAGAGGTAATTAATGAGACAAGACGTATCATAGCCATGGTTGTGAACGGAGCATGGTCATGGATGAGGACCATCCTCTCATCAGCGCCATGCTTGATCCTATCATACACGTGCTCCCGCCACATTATTACCCCAATTGAGCTTGAAAACAAACATGTTGGTTTGCCACTGTAAGTGTGAGCGGCTTGGTCGTACCCAAAATATTCCGATCCATTGTCCTCGAATGTTATTAGCCTCAAGTCTAGGCTAGGAATATGTGTTATGCACTGATATTAGTGACTGATGTGGCTTTGACAGTTAATCTGCGGATCGTACTTTTGGCAAGTTCACTGAGGATCATCCCCCAAATTCCAGATTCAGATTAGTGTTTATCGCTTGTTTCCAACATATGATCCATCGGTGGCGTTCAAAGCTAGAGGCTTGTGAACCCAACTAAGTTTGACGGCGCTCGGCCCGACAAACCCGTCCAACCAACTTTCATACGGAGTAGTTGGCTTGAACCCTGCCGTTTATTTGCTGATTGGATGTCTCTGTTTGGCTACATATTGCAGTACAACTGTGTAGCTGTGAACCGAATGGGTCTGCATTCTGTACCTTAAATCTTACTGTTATGTAGGTGAAGCTCAAGAGTTTTGCGGCACAAGTGCTTCGCAAACCCCGGGCCCGACACTTCGGTTCAGCCGAATCCTGATAATTGTGGGCACTGATTTCCATTCATAGTCTTTTGCTTGAAATTAATACGGAGTACGGACTACGTGTCAGGTCTATTTCCATAATCAATCCAATAAGAAGCAAAATACATAATTACGGGATGGGCCACATTTCGCCACAGGGATCGGTTGGATAAATAGTCGGTCCAATTAGGAACGCCTTGAATGCCACTGTGACCATACCATAGATTACTAGTTAACTATTAGGCGAGCTCAGCGCTTCTCTCAACAATCCAATCATCTCTAGTTTCATATCATATCCACTGCAGGTTGTTACAGACACAAGTAATGAAAAATAATGTTTAAGTCCACACTCCAACAGTCCAGCTATAATGGCTATGGCTTAGAATGCCTGTTGACTGAACCTCAACAGTCCAAACTGCGTCCTTCTAGGGCATCACTCTGTGGAAGCCAGCGCTGACTTCAAAGTCATGCTCTTGTTTTATTTTCACAAGCTTTCCACACCTGTAGATAATCACCAAAACCAGAAACCCTGAAGCAGAAAGGCCGGTGGTGATGATGGTCAATAATGCCATAATCGACCAATTTCCTTCCCTTGCTGTGTAAATATTGACAAGCGATGTGACCAGCCCTGCTGTAGCATTGAGAAGTGTTGGACTGTGAAAGGCAACTCAGTTGAGTACAGCTACCCATATTGGTGTTTGAGTATCACTCACATAAACAAGCGGTTTATGAGCCATATATAGTTGTTTTTTCGCTCCCAGAAGAGCCAGGCAGTCAACATGGCACCAAGTAAAAAGAGAAACACTGCAATTGCTACAAGCGGGGGATTTTGGATTGTATTGAGGATGGCTTTACCAGCCCCAGTCTTGTCCAGGCTCTTCTCTAGAGCATCCGACTTCTGAAGTGAAGTAAATGTGCCTGGAATAACCAGATACCCAGCAAGAAGCGCCCAGTGTGCGAACTCAGCAACCAGGTTTAAGTACCAGGGAACTTCATCAAGAAGCATCTGCTCATATCTGGTTTCAATGGAACGTAACATGTTGGCCCGATTCATAGAAACATTTTCATGGGGAGAAGCTGGGGTCCGAGAGGTTTCCATCTTTGTGGACATTTGGAATAACTACGAAGGAACGGGTCTTCCTTAAGTACTTATCTAATACCATTTGAGTGGGGCAAGCCTAAGACGAGTACTGTTTCGGTGGCCATTGGTTCCATGTTGGGTTAAACACGTTCCTAGGAGTGATACAGCCGAATTTTTTGATGATAGATTTAACCAATTTAGAAGATCAATAATCACTTGATGGCAAAAAGCTCCATAGACCTTGTTCACATAAAAAAAATAAAAAATAAAAAGGATCAGGTGGTTCATTTACTATCTGGCTTGACTGCTTTGAGCTGCACCCCAAGATTCAACCCGACCTCCCTAGATGATCTCTGTATCTTGCTTGCTACCTTGGGCGATTGTACAAAGTGTATAAACAGGACGAAGGCACCATGACACCGCGCTGGTTTGTAGAAATGGATGCTTGCAAATTCAGTCAGCAGTACATCTAAGACTTTATTCAATGAATCTTACCTGAAGGAGGTCATCAGCAGTTGCTGTAGGTGGTGCACCAGCGAGGTCATCAGCAAGCAGGCCGATCGTGCCACGTACTCTAACCAGTCGTTCAAGCCGAAGCAGTCTCCAGGCTGCATTGCAGACAGCCTGAATGTCTTTGGCCTTGCTATGTATGTTACTCTTAGGCTTCTTGAGGAGAGACTCGCCAATACTGGCTGCAACCAAGTCAGCTAAACTCTGCATTGTGCTGAGCTGGATCTTACTAATCCTCACATCGCCCCCTTCAGTGATTAGGACATTTTCACCTGTCAAGCCACCATAGCAAATGTCCAGGTCTTCGTGGAGATATCTGAGGCCTTCAAGGGTCTTCAAAAACGTCAGTTCAAGGCCTTTACATTTTCTTGTTCATTTAGAGCTTACTGCTTTGCAAACCAATGCCACCTCCACTTCACTGAGCTGATATACTGGCCAAAGCTGTTCAATCTCATTCAATGTGATTCCCCAATGTCCATAACAAAAGTAAACATTGCCTCTAGCAACAAATATTTCCCTGGCAATCAATAAGCTAGGGTGGGAAACTTGGGACAGGTGATAAACAGGGATATCTTTCCCTTCAGTATTGCAATGGCTGATGTATCCAACCAGCGACCCATCTTTGAACTCAATGGCATCAATGCCCCTCCATGAGCGACTTAAACCAACGAACAGTCGATCACGCTGGTCATATGGTGAGCCATGCTTGATGAATTCACATTTTCCTGTATCTTTGTGCACTGGAGTGGAGGGGAAGATCGTCCCGGGTATGATGCTCGACTTGCGCACAGGCAAGTCAAAAGGTGGATCAAGCTTCTGTGCTGGGGCCATCTAGGCAGCGAATTTCCTTGAAAAAATCTTAGGGCCGGAAAGAAGTGGAGGGTAATGGAGATGTAAGCCCAGAAATGAAATTGGTGTCTTATATTCTGAAATATAGCATAATCATTCTGTTTAGTGCAGGTACCGAACCGTTTGGGTCCGCAGTAGAATATCCGACTGATTGCGACACCAAACAGTTCGGCAGATAGTATCTTAATTTGCATCATAATCTTATACCAAACTGTTTTGGGAAACATGAATTGACAACTGTTAGCGGGGCAAGAGTGGACCGAAACTTACTATAGTAGGTGCGATCGGCCAGGCGCTCACCTTCGGAATTTTGCGACACTGGAAGGAAACCGTTGGTTTATTCAACCCAAGACTGCAGAGACCCGACTGGAAGTAAATGTCATCATTAAAAGTTGATTATCTGCTCAGTATCAGCTCCATATTTTAGTCACAAGTATGACAAAAATACCAAGGCTTTCAAGGCTTGCAGGAAGTTCTGTTGGCATAAACCTGCATCAATTTTTGAAGAAGCCTGGAACCCATTTGGACCATTTCATATATCTTGTCTCTTTCTTGTTCTTCTTTCACTCTCTGAAGTGCAAATTTCCCTAACGTGAAGGGCGCTTAGCTGCCACTTGAGGTGATGGGGGAAAGTTCCAAATGTCAAACAGTTTTGCCAGAATCATTGTGGGCTGATGATCCTGTTCAACAAAAGCGCAGTGGTAAATTTCTTACTGGGCGAGATAATGCAACAAGGTCCCAGACACTCATTGACCGCTCATATCGTTTTGGAATTCCGATAAAAGCGCACAGAAACGCCCCCCCTCTTTCAACTGTGAAGGAAGAACAACCAAAGGACAATTACCATAAGTCATATGATGTTGATCAAGCAGGCTATGGGATGATTGCTCTAAAAGATGTTGAAGGATTTCCTACTTTCCTGATAAAGAAACACCAAATACCCAAGTCATGGACTTTCCAGGAAGCTTCACACAAAAATTTAGTGCCATTGACAGAATTCTACACAGAATCCAGCTCGATCTGTTTAGTCTATGAGTACATGCATCTGGCTATTCCACTAGGCGGCTTGGCGGGGGTCGTGGATTTCAGTGAGGCGGATATAGCCACTATTTGCAGAGAGATTCTCGATGGTCTTGTTTATATTCATTCCAAGCTTGGCATATCACACGGCTCGGTTGATTGCAGCAATGTCCTCCTAAACAGGAAAGGAGAGATACAATTGGGTAGGCAAAATCTTGCCCTTGATTTCTATGAAGGGCTAATGATATCTCTAGCAAACATTGGACTTTGGAGACAGTATGTTAAGCAGCAACATACTGAGCAACTGGAAGGCAGATGTAGCAGCTGTTGGTTTCATTGTGATCTGTCTCAGTGACAAAACTGCCTTGATTTCAGGAGTCGCTCCTTTGAAAATTGCGCTATCAAGTCCAGCTCATGGGTTTATAGAAAAGTCAAAAATAGAGTCAGCTAAAGAACTTTTGAATGTAAGATTTTCCCTTTTACAGTTAATCTTGAGAAAGGTGTTGACCACTTGTAAGGATGAATTCTTGTATCTAGCAACACCAGGAGGGGCATGGAGCCTAAAGCGACATTATTTTAATGCACTTCCCTTGAGCGTCCGGTTCGGCAGCCGAGTTTGTGAAGATAATTGAATTTCATCATGGCGCTTTGTAAGCGGCAAATAAAATAAAAGATCGATTTATCTAGCAAGGTATCAAGAAATTCCCTGTACCAAAAAACCCGGGGAGTAGTAACAGACCAGAGAGTAGGCACGGACTGGAGGGTAGGGACAGACCAGAGAGTAGGGACAGACCAGAGAGTAGGGACAGACCGGAGAGTAGGGACAGACCGGAGGGTAGGGACAGACTGGAGAGTAGGCACGGACTGGAGAGTAGGGACAGACCGGAGAGTAGGCAC
>NW_019170464.1:567747-582851 GCF_001890805.1 Aspergillus glaucus CBS 516.65 | reverse complement strand
CCTTTGTGCGATGCGGCTTGAGCCCTTGTTTGTCCATATTGCTTGTATGGCATCTTTTGGCATGTTGGCACTGTTTGCCTGGTCGTTGAGCCGTCACATAACCCCCCTCCTTAAGTGGAGTCTGTCCCCAGACTCTATGCAGGCACATTATCATCAGGGTGATCATCAACCTCATCTATTCCTTCCTCCCAGGCCCTCAACCATTCAGGCAAACGTCGCGGTGGTCCAGGTTTATCAGGGTATGTCTGATGGTAGTCTTGTATGCAGTGTGGAGAACCCTTGAAATTTCCTGCTGAATACCATGTTTGATCCTCATCAAATCCTATCCACTTCATCTGATACTGCAGTTGTCAGCAGTTTATATGAGATGCAATGACTTCCTCTACCTCCCACTCCTGTTCATTTCCAACAATGATCAGTTCTGGTGGTTCAACCACCTGTCCTGGCAAGGGATGTGAGAGAAGGTCTATAGATAGCGCAGTGAGTGTTATGAGAAGTATATGCGTAGTATTCACGGTACTAATCGCTGATGTCCTGTCCTCGGCCATCAGCGAGGTTAAGACTTTATGTCGCGGTCATGTGATGTGCGGGTGCTTATTAACCGCACGTGCGCGTTATGTACATGCATAAGTCCGCTATGCGGCTTTGTATCCTAACAAGGGATCATTTTACAAAACAGGACATGTTGTGACACACTGAATACTGAGAAGGTATGCCTTTGCAAGTAACCACAAAATCCTCTGCAAAGAGTTTTAGTGTTTGAGCAGATGGATCAGGCTCTTCTTTTGCAAAATTTTTGCTCTCAGGTTCATCTTGAGATAATCACCAACTACATATTTATTAGTTGTGCCAGATACAGTCAATCTGCATTACTTACAGACACCAGTTCTCAATTGCCCTAGAATATGTGGCTTCAGTGGCAGGAGCCCTTTGCTTTAGGCACACAACATTGTCTTGCTCTTCTGTCTCACGTTGATAAGCTGTGGTAAATCCCTGAGACTCGGCGAGTTTGCGCCGTTGTTGGATTAATTTAAACCTTTGATCTTCTGCGGCCATATGCCCATGATCATGTGACATATTTGAGAAGGTGAATAGTGTCAGAACTGTTTCTAGAAAGACACAAGAAAGAAAAATGAAGAAGAAAAAGATGATGCTCAAGCAAAACAACAGCCCATTTATGCCAAATAATCATTTAGTACTGTTTGGTTTCGCAAGGCCATGCTCACCCACTCATCACCCCAACGCTCACCCTCGACTGTAAAGGCATCACCCCAATCACCTGCACTCAACTAGTGCTCACCTGGAAATCACCCTTAGAGCAATAGTGAGCGAAGGGCAAAAATGACGGTTGGCCCGCACTTAACATGTGGCTTAAGTACGGCTGAGCAGACGGGAAGCCCTGTTTTCCACACCCTATGGTCGTATGTACTGTTCTCTACTTGGATATGATATATGTAGGGCAAACGGTGCCAAGCGATATATCTCCAAGAGTCCGTGGACGCTGTATGGATTCGAATCCTGCGTCGCTTTCGGCCCAATCCGATAGCTTCCGGGGAAGGGTAATCAGGACTTGGCCCACAGTGCTGAATAACTGCTGAATTATGTGTGGATGCTGGTCAATCTGACAGCTTCTCTAGCATCCAAGATCAAAACTATCCTGGCGCCTCCTGCTGTCCCAGTCTCGATAGCAAATCTGGCATGGCTACCACCTCTCTAGTCGTGGTGGCGCTCGCCGTTGGTCTGTTGACACTGATCTGTGTGAGCATCAGGAATAAAAGCAAAAAGGAGGGGAAGGTTCTGCTCAAGCTCCCCCTCATCGGCGACCTCCATACCTCGCCTATCGACAAGCCGCTGGCAAACTGGGATATATGGGTTACGCAAAATGGCCCCATCGCGGTGCCCAAGCTGTTTGGAATCGTACCTATTGTCGTGCTCAACTCGTACGAGGCCGTGACGGAATTGTTCAGCCGCCGCAGCCAGTGGTATAGCAACCGTCCGGCCTCGGTCAGCATGGAGATGATCACCGGTGCCGAGCCGGGCCAGTCGCGATTCACCTTGATGCACGACTACGACGATCACCTGAAGCTGCATCACCGGATTCTCGCTCCCAGCCTGGGCGCGGTCGCTGCTCCACAGTATCAGTCCTTGATGGAACTGGAGTCCAAACAGCTGCTGTTCGACCTCTCCAACGCGGTGCGACAGAGCCAGGACGACAGCAGCATGATCAGCACCGATACCACCTACTGCCTCCTGGAGCGCACCCAGTCGAGCGTCATCCTAGGGCTGCATTACGGCCTGCGCATTCCACGATTCGAGGGGGAGCCCATTCTGCACGAGATCATCGATATCCAGACACAGGTGACCCATCTCGCCGCCAACCCCGGCCTGCCCGATCTCGTTCCGCCGCTGCGACATCTGCCTTCCTTCCTGTCGCCCTGGAAGCGCGCCGCAGACCGGCTGTTCGCCACCCAGGTCGACCTCTACATGCGTTTGTTCCAACATGGGCGGGACTCAGCAGGCTGGAATGCCACGAAGCAGGCCATTGCCACCACAGAGAAGTACACCCAGGCTGCCTCCCCGGTTGCAGTTGCGGACCTTGATCTTGCCTTCACCCTGGCTACTTCCATCCAGGGCGGTATGGAGACCTCCCCGCGCCAGCTGCTGTGGCTGTTCATTGCAGCGCTGTACCAACCCTCCTTTGTAGCCCGAGCACACGCCGTCCTCGACGAGGTGGTCGGACGCGATTGCCTCCCGCGCTTCTCAGATCGCTCGAGGCTCACGTTCATTGATGCCGTGGCCCACGAGCTGTTCCGGTGGCGGCCCATTTCGCCAGGGTCCATTCCTCGGCGGGCAGACCAGGATGACGAGTTTAAGGGTGTTAAGGTCGGCAAGGGGGTCACAGTCATGGCAAATGCATGGGCTATCGGTCGAGATGAAGCAGTGTTTGATCCCGCGCTGGGAGACCTACAGGACTTCATACCTGAACGGTGGCTACAGCAGGGTGATGGCGACGCTGGGGAGGAGGCCAAACTGCGTACCGACCTTCCACTGCCAGTCTTTGGACAGGGTCGACGGATCTGCCAGGGCAAGAGAGTCGCCACTGATGGGACCTTTATGCAGGTTGCCAGTTTGCTGTGGGCATTTGATTTCGAGCTGATAGACGGTGAAGTATTGGATCCGTGGGAGATGGTCGTGGTGGGATTCATGACGATGCCGAGGGAGCGGAAATTCAGGCTTAAGCCGAGAGGGGACTGGGTGCTGGAGGCTGTTCAGAGAGAGTGGGAGGCAGCAGACAAGAGTCTTGACAAGGTGATGGGGACAGCGAAGGATGTTGAGAAGTAGATTCTGCAGTCCCAGCCTTAGTATTTGGGAACTATAACTGTTGACTAACGGCAAATGTCTGCCAACGACCACCAATAGTGGCAGTCAACGGCAGATGACTGATATTGACAGATAGCAACTGAGACCAATGGATAACGACCGCTGACGACGGGAGAGCGCATTTGATGATGATAAGACAAATTGACGATGACGAGGCCATAGAAACGGCCTCAGGGGCTTCAGTCCTCCTGGAGAAGATGGACAGGTTACAGATAGTGCTCTTCGTTGACCAGAGGATCCTCGTTCTTTTCTCCCTCAGATTCAATATTTTCATCTTTGGACCACCTAGTCTAGATAGGAATATCATTTATAATTATCTACAGAATGATTGATGAGGAACATGAACAGACAGTAGAGATGTTAGACGGGTCGGTTGGGCGGGGATTGTGCCCTAACACAACCCACCCACAGGGTCATGGGCTGGGTTAAGGGCGTTGAAGCGTGAATTCATATTACATGGCAACACCAGGAAACCACATATTAGCCATGGTGCTTGAAGCAACGTTGTATGACTTCCATTAATGGAACTGATGAGTGGGTTGTGATGATGCGGGACGGTGTGGCGGATGAAAATCGTTCTGGAGAGTTGTCGCGTGTTGATTTTCCAGCAGCTTCACCACTGCCTCATTCCCATTCCTAGCTGCCCAGAACAGTGGTGTCCGGCCATCCTTATCCGTAGTACTCGTATCAGCACCCTTCTCAAGGAGCAGATTCACCACTGCCTCATGCCCATTTCTAGCTGCCCAAAACAGTGGTGTCACGGGATCGGAAACTAGCAGATAAAACGAATAATATTCATATCTAGACTAGGTAGCCTAACGACGAGAATATCGAATTTGGGGAAGAAGAAGAAAAGGAAATCTATCTAGGCGATAAACGGTCTTTATAGACATTTGTGTGGTGCGACTTAAGCCCTTGTTTGCCCATATTGCTTGTATGATGGCATCGTTTGATATGTTGGTGCTGTTTGTCTGGCGTTGAGCCATTGAGCCGTCACACCCAGTAGATAGTCTATCGATACATCGCTATTGAAAGAGACCGTCAAATAGAGATCAAAACAAGAATAGATTACTCCATGGGTATCTAATCGTGTATCCAATCGGAAGACAGTTAGCTGTGATACTTGGAAAAGTCAAGGCAATGACAGGACATAGAAACTGTACAAAGAGCAGAACTCATGGCTCTTGTAAATGGAAACACAGATCTTTAGTCTTGATTCAACATAAAATAAGAAATGCTAATAGCCTATATTATGCTACGGGCTCAGAATAGTAGATATTAATGAACTGAATTCCTATCTAAACTATTGTAGCCATCAATGAGAATATCAAATCTGGAGAGAAAAGAAGAAAAGGAATCTATCTACAAGAAAAAGGGGTTTTTATCCATGACCTCTGTAACCATGCTGAGTGCTCTCTTTGTTTGCTTGCATAGTGGTGTTCATTGATATCAGCCACTGAGGCAGCGTTGAGGCGTTGAGGCATCACACTTAGAATGTGCCGTAATGTCTACCCACGTATATATATAACTATATATCCGACAGCCCGGAGTTAATCAATATGCGTAGTTAAGTGCCATACGCGGTGTGGTACTAAAATATTTACACTGATCACGAGTTTTGGCCGTTGAAGGCTTTTAGTCCGCCGTACTGAACTCCGACGGAGATGCAATCGGAGATAACGAAATGATTATCGGGGAAAATCGTCTACATAACTAGTTAGTTAACTATGTAGTTAATTCTAAATCGTTAATGACTAATAGGTTAGTTAACTGGTTAGTTACAATCTATACCGTCTGTTTGTTACCTTTTGTGCCAAGGTAGATCTCGATATGACTTTACTATGCGAACTGGCTTTTGGTTTTATAATGGCATCTCGTTAAGGCTGTCTTTTGTATTATGCATATGGGTGGGACAAATGAAATATAGGGCTAATGCTGGTCTATTCAGACCAACCAATTGAAGCTGACATCATGTGGCGGAAAGAAGAAGCCATCTGTTCCAATTATCTTTGTCGATGAAAGTGGTCCTCAAGACCTAGGGAGTTCAGCACTCCTGACATGTTGCCGTTAGCAAAGGGTCCTACCTGTGAAATGAGAAAAAGCAGAAACGACTTACTCTGCCAGCCCATGTCAGAACCAAACAATGGCTCGACTAACTCGTTCCCATACTGGACTTTCGCATCACCTCCAGCATAGCAAATGGCATTCGTGCCAATAGATAATGCCATTTTTGGTTGTATTTGGGGACAATCTTCCAATAGCAATGGCTGGTTTTTATACTCTTTGTGTAGTAGAGATGAGTATATATTGGCAGCAGCTACACTCCCCATGACCATAGCACTGCTTCCCAGTTTAATTCCTTGACAGTCTGTGATGTCACCAGCAGCAAACATGCGACCAGACTGAGATGGATCACCCTTCAATCTTAATCTATACAGATCGCAATAAATTAGCCAAAAATATGTCACTGACCAGCCTCAAAGCCAGGAAGGAATAGTGGAATACGCACTGAAGATCAACCATAATGCTTCCGTCATTGTTGAGGATTTCACGAGGTAAGAAGGTAGCTGAAGAACTAGCCTGGGAAGCAGCCATGATCACTAGGCCAGCGTGTAGGCGGCCACCGTCCTGGAACTTGACATAGAATGTCTGATCCGGGAGCTCATCGACTGCAGCACGCTTGCCAAGGATGACCTGAACGCCTTCCTCTTGGAGAAGCTTTAATGATAAGGCTTTGAATTCCTCCGGCAGTGGTTCATTCAAGAGGAGCTGATTCCGTGAGTGAACCAAAGTAACCGGAGTCTTGGGATAATTGGCCTTGACCTTCCCTGCAAACTCAACACCCACAGCACCTACCAAAGGGATCAATTAGAACCAGTATCTCAAAATGAACATAATAGAGTGGTCTTTCCTTACCACCTCCGATAACCACCACTCCCAACTTCTCAGCAGCCAGTATCTGCTGTGAGTAGCTGGACGCATCCTTTACATACGGAAGAAAACTGTCCGCTCTCGGCACAATCGGCCATTTGCGTCGAACGCCGGTTGACACAAGAATGTAGTCATATTGCTGGGACTGTGGCTTATTATGAGTATCATTATAGAGCAGGGTTTGACTGCCACAGTTGATACCGGTGGCTGTCCCGTGAATAAAGGTGACATCGGGCCGATTCAACTTTGGGAAACCACTATATTGTTTCCACATGGAAGTCACATGCGTTGGTGAGACGTGGGCCAGCGGCGTGCCTACTGTATGGACTGTCCAATATCAATCGTCATCAGTTAGCAAAACTGGTTTCGAGGAATCGAGTACATGAAATGGTACCATACAGAAACCATCCCTCTGATCAATTATGGTGATGCGTAGGTCCTGCACTCGAGGAGCCGCTCTCAGATGAGAGTAGTTTCCGTAAGCCGCAAATGGTATCGTTTGGCCGCCCTTCAAGGCCATCAAGGCCAATGAAGCTGACAAGCCAGCGTAAGAACCACCAACAATAACAATGTTGTACGGCTTGGAGCTATTGCACAACCTAGGCGATATATGGGCAGCCATTTCCTCCTGCTGCCGTTTCCTAGTATGTTCTCGGTTTGCTGTCATTGTTCCAGATAGTTCATGTATGCTTGTTATCATCCTGCTCAGGCGGGTGAATTGTGGGAATAATGGGGAAATATTTTTCCTTAAAAGTGAACATGGATTGTTCATGGAGAAATTGAATAAGACGTATCTTTGCTTTTTGGAATAAATTCCAACGGCACCAAAGGGACCTTTTGATTCCTGTCGTATGATGAGAAAATCCAAGTATATCCAGGGAATCCACTTGCCATTATCAATCTGATAATCGGACTCGGATTTGTTAAATGTGGCGAAAAAGAGTTAACTCCGATATCCCTCGGTAAAATATCGGAGTTATAACTAACTAGCGAGACTGCCCAGGACATGAACGACTGAACGAGCTCCGATGGACTAGAATACCACTCGGAGATATACAGTTCAGGAGTTCAGTCACCGAAGCATAAAACCGTGCAGTTATATTTACTACGCTTGGTTCCCATAACTGCTCATTCAACTCAACCAATTACTCCTGACAGCTGACTATCAATTACCCTTACCATGGATTTTGTTCTTGATATTGCGGACAAGTTTGTCTTTGATTATGTGTATGCATTCATATATTTGAAGGGATTGGGCAGCTTAAACGTATGGGAAAGGACTCATATTGTACGGCAATTCCTGAGTTTGTTCCTCATTACCTGGTATGAGATCACCCAATCCGAATGTCTTTTTCTTTAGATACTGATAGTTTTCTTGCTTTTCGCAGGGCTTTCGGCTTCATGCTTTATTTTATTTGCGCCAGCTTAAGTTACATTCTGGTCTTTGATCGAGGTCTTCAGGAGCATCCACGGTTTCAAAAGGGCCAGATCAAAATGGAGATCCGGCAGGCATCTTCAGCAATGCCAGTCATGGCGCTGCTGACTGCACCTTTCTTTCTTGCAGAGGTCCGCGGGTACTCAAAGCTTTACCATGCCCTTTCTGAAGCACCTTTCACCGGCTATACCCTTCTTTCCGTGCCACTTTTTATTTTATTCACAGACTTATTTATCTATTTGATCCACCGGTCTCTTCATCATCCTTTGCTTTACAAAAGGCTGCATAAACCTCACCACAAGTGGGTTGTTCCGACCCCCTTTGCATCCCACGCCTTCCACCCGTTGGATGGATGGTCCCAGAGCCTCCCTTATCACATTTTTCCATTGTTATTCCCCCTTCATAAGTTCATATACCTTGGATTGTTTGGGTTTGTCAATTTCTGGACCGTTGGAATCCATGATGGGTATTTCCTTTCGCATGATCCAGTGATAAATGGTTCTGCATGCCATACAATGCACCATCTATACTTCAACTACAATTATGGTCAATTCACAACTATTTGGGACCGTATCGGAGGAAGCTATCGGAAGCCAAACATCGAACTAGGGAGCAAAGAGACTGATACACGACAAAAAGAATGGGTTCATCAGAGCACGGAAATTCGGAATATCGAGAAAAAGCTGGCATAGTGCCAATGAGATGAATGGCCAACGGAGATGTTATAAATTCATTTTACGAAAGGCTTATAGACAACTCCGAAGTTGTCTCTGATAATAACCCCCTACTTTGTCTCTCCAATGCAATAACAGCAACTGGGGATTAATAAATAATCATAATAATAAATTTATACGCTCCGTCAGCGAAAGTATGGGGTGCTGCTCTCTATCTAAACCTACAAGGGAAAACTTAGTACAGGGGCAAGCCCATACTGTGTGAAAAAAAAAAAAAAAAAAAAAAAAAACCCTGCGTGTATTCTATTTGCAACTGGGTATTAATTGGAAATAATATAATATTATTGCCAGTTGAGCAGGTTTTGCCCAGAAGAGTAAGAAAGACACCCGGAGACAACCCCGGCCTCCCGGTGAACTCCGCGTGCTGATGGTTTTCTTACTGGTTCAGGCACTATCAACGGTGATAGACAAAGACACGTTAGCTGACGCTAAAGACCAATTCTCGATATTTATAAATATTGTATCGTATGTAGTATATATCATGCTGCGTACACTCGCTCTCCGACTTCAAGGATATCCCGAGGACACGCGAGTCATCCATAATCATGGCGCAGTAATGGGAAGATGCTGTTCAAGTTCAGGCAGGCCTCGCAAGAGGTCTCCGCAGTTCAGCCTTCGTAAAATACCCCTTACCATCACGTTGTCTTTGTGGATGAGTCGTATGGCAACATGGCAGCAATGATGACCTCGCTGGCTCTGAAAGATGGTCACCCATTGCCCTATGCATCATATGGCAACTTCTCCCGCCTGGAGGATGCAACACAATTATATAATATGAGGCTGTCAGTTATTGATGAAAGGGACTATGTTGTGCAAACCAATCGTACCTCCCCGATTCTGTCCCCTCCGGTCTTTGAACTGCAGCTACTCAGAGAAAAACCACTGACATCGAGGCTGCGACTCGAAGAGTTTTGTAGCAAGATCCCAAAGATAAAATACAGTGCCTGCCCTTTGACTATCTGCTCGTAGCTACCGGACGGTGACGCGTTTGGCTGATCGCTCCGCGTGCAATTACTTTTACCTCCTACACCCGGGACACTGACCGCCATTGCAGCCGATAACGAGAGAAAAAGACGAGGGGTTAGTTTTCATTGGAGGTGGTATGTTACCTATTTGTCTACTTTATCAGAAAGCAACGACATTGGTCTCGCTATCGTGACTACCGGGTGCACTACGCATAGAGCTGACTGAAAATATCAAATTGCCTGGCACCTTGATTCACTCTCGACACCAGCTCTTGTCGGAAGAGACTATTCTAGGGAGATGCAAAGACCTTGCTCCCCATCTCCTTTACGAAGGAATACATGTCATTGTGAGTGTTGGTTGGTTTCCGATGTAGCAACAAGTACCGAGTGGCAATTGTCCGCTGGGGTAAAGGCTTTGTAGGATTAGGGTTTATGTGCCCCGGAAAAGTCATGCTGCAGCCATAGACCTACACTGAATACTCGACCCAACGCTAACCTTTAGTGAGCACCGGGAAAAGATGGTGGCCAAGGCTGGGAAAAGCCTCGCGGCATTACGAGGTTTGTCCGGCTCAACGTGGGGCACATTCGCTTTTGGCGATGAGAAAAGTCTATCAAGCTGTAGTTATACCGCAGATGCTCTATGGAGTGACAGCGTGGTTCCAACCTGGGATTATGTCAGCCAAGGAAAGCAACAATATTGTCCGCCAATTCGCCTCGGTACAGAAGAGGGCGGCAGTAATAATGGGGGGAGCGTTCCGGACAACCGCAATGGCGGCATTGAATGTGGAGCTCTATCTGCCACCAATGAAGGTGCAGATGGAACGAATGGTCAGAGAGACCGCAGTTAGAATCCGCATCGGACCAGCCCACGGGCTGGACGGCATCCTCAACAGCCGACGGGAAGATGAACGCACCGTTAGGGGGGTGGACCCTCTTGGAGGTGCAAGCCAGGAAGAGGGATGGATGCCCACTAGCTCCCCCAGAATCTTTGGCCGGAGCATGGGAGAGCCGGTGTGCATTTATCCGGGCACCATGGCAAGCGCCTTCAGAAGTGGTCATCCATGAGCGGGAAAGAGCTAGAGAAGTACACGATAAAATCACACAACAACAACAACAACAACAACAACAACAACAACAACAGGCACCATTGGTGGTTTACACTGACGGCAGCGGTTACCAAGGTAATATCGGCGCCGCGGCAGTAGTTCCGGCGTTTAAAACATGCGCAACATGCCGTGATTCGGGGGAGAAACTGCATGGAGGAAGAAGGGAGCGGATGAACGCAAGGAGGACGTCCATTTTGAAGTATTGTTTGTTGCTTTCACATTCTTCTCACGGCAATACTACCGTGACCCACCGCCTGTGTTGACCCCAGCGTTTCATGGCCGCGAGCTGAGCTCACGGCTCAACCCTGCATGGCTGCATGTATCTAAAAGCTAGCTAGGACAGGTTAATGAGGACTACTACTACTACTACTACTACTACTACCACCTACACCGAATAATTATTCAGTAACTGCTCTTTTGAAAGAAAAAGGAAAAGCCCGGGGCGCTCACTTGAAAAGTTTCTTTTCGCAGTGCATTGACTGGCCCGGGCCCCGTTGGTATCTCCGATCTCCGAAATACACGGATTTCGGCACGGAGATTGTAAAATGATTCCATACACGGAATAAGAATGGCGAATGCATTGTAACGATGAAGAAGCTTGGGTAAGAAATATGCCCCCACCCGACTCTTCTTTACTTGAATCACACTACTGACTAGATTGACGTTAGTTATGAGTACGTTTTGCTGCCGTCAGTGTTGATGCTACTATGGTGGCTGAAGGGTCATTCGGAGACAACAACGAGGAACAGATGGTTACTACTGGTGCTAGTGAAGGATTGACTCCAAACCCCAGACCACCTCTCGGGAAGACGGGGCCAACCAAACGTCGATGGAGAAAACCAATAAGCTGCGATCCCTGCCGTCACTCCAAGCTCAAGTGTGACCGCCGGCAGCCCTGTTCCTCGTGTAAACGCCGCAGCTGTGAGGTGTCCTGTGACTATACGGCCGCCGGCAAGCAGAGCAAGAACCACATTCAGAAGCAGCATGTTTCTCCCCAGAATCGTGGCCCAGATTATCACACAACTGGGGGGGTTGGTCCAGCATCTCCACAGCTTCCTAGTCCCCTGTCTTTGCCCCCAATAACAGCCTCAATCGGGACCTCCTCACATTCCCAGTCGCATGTTCAGATCGAGCGGCTCCCCAGCATAAGTCCGTTCTTCTCAGAGATAATTCCAACCATCCCTGATGAGCAGCAGCGCCGCCGTCAGTACACCAATGCCCATTGGGATGCTCTCCTGCAGCGACCCATTGACCAGATGGATCATCCAACTCCGAAAGAAAAGGGGACGGGCGGTTGGCTAGAGAATCCATATTTTCCCTTCCCTCTAGGCCCGAGCGTGTCGAAGGACGAGCTCGTGGCCATGGTTCCATCCGATCACTGCTGTGATTACCTCGTCACCCAATATTTTACGCGCCTGTCCGCATTGTTTCACATCCTCCATGGGCCAACCTTTCAAAAACAGTACAATGCCTTCCGCCAGGATCGCTCGAACGTGGATCTCTCCTGGCTAGCGTTGTTACTGTTGATCTGCTCAGCGACTCTCAATACTATGGGAATGGACGATATACTGCTGGCTGACCTTTGGCCGTTGAAGTTAGATGCGCAAGATATCTCAAGCATCTCCTACCAGTTCCGCGCTGCTGCCATGGTCTGCCTGTCACACGACCAGTTCCTGATTCGGCACAACATGTCGACCCTCGAGGGACTTCTAATCCTTATCTACACGATTAGTAACAACGAGGGCGTCGAACAGGCCTGGACCCTTCTCGGTCTGGCCCTGAACATGGCCATTGCACTGCAATGTAATGTCGATCACGAGGCTCCCTTGCTGAATTGCATCGAGATTCAGCGCCGACGTCGCTGTTGGGCTGGCATCCTGATGCTCCATACCTACCAGGCCATCTCCTTTCGAGATGTGGACATCTCAACCTTCCTCAGTGTGCAAGTCACCATGCCGGCAGATGTCAATGATGACGACATTTGCGAAGATGCTGTCTGCCTCCCCTCCAGTCAGCCTTCTCAAATGTCCGTCATGCGATTCAAAATCCAGCTTTTTCAGCTGTCGAGCAAGATCTGTCGGCATCTCTCGAGTCCGTTGAAATATGCCGGGAACACGTTGGCGTTGTTAAATGAGGCCGTAGCCCATGAGCAGGAGCAGTGGGACACGGTATTTCTGTTGGACGGACGACCAAGTGTTTTAGATACCTCGAGCTATGCGCACTGGTGCATTCTGCAACTGTATGCGCATCAGCTCTATCTACTTTTGCATCGACCCTTCTGCAAATCTCGCAGCGCGCCATTCCGAGCCACCTCACGACAGAAATGCGTTGCCTCTGGGGCTTCCTTGCTGGAAATCCATCGCGAGTTCTGTGACCTTCCACGCCTACGCCACTACCACTGGCTGGTATATGGGATGACGAGCTTTTATGCCATTCACGGTGCGCTGGCCCTTGCCTCCTGCCTGCTCGATGACCCGAATACCTTCGACATGGCCTACCGCACCGCCTTCAACGCGGCAGTGGCACGCTTCGATCAACTGCAGGCCCACAGTAAGATCTGTGCAAAGGCTGGCCCGATCCTGCATCATCTACAGTGAGTGTGTCCCATTCCATGGGGATGACTGCTTGAAGGGCCGAGCGCTGACCATGGTTGCATAGAACACTGCTGTCCACCGACCCATACCAATGCCCCAACCCCCTGGACTACGACTTTGGAACGACCTTTGACGACTGGATTGATGGGGTGCAGTGGTTGAATCCAGAGTCAATTGACTGGGTAAGTGATCCAGGAATTCTAGATATTCAGACAGGCAAGGTCTAATCTATCGTCCTGCAGGACTTTTGGAATGATATATTAAACGCGGAAAACGACGGGTAATCCGGTGTATCTTGGCCATCAGTCCCCATCTCACTTACCATAATTCTTGTAGCAAGCGCATTGCTAGTCTGGGAGCTTCTCTGCTGGCACGCACATGCCAGTGTCTGCGTCATTTGGGTAAAAACGTTTAGATTGTGCTCCGTTCCAGTGACTTGTTCCGCTGAGTTTCTATTAAATTTCCAGTTCTTCTTTCATTCTACACTCTGCAGGGTTTAAACACGTACTATATGCATTCCATGATTTAGACATTACTCTCCGCTTTTACTCGCAGGCGTCCTAATGGAGTCATCCCCAGAGGACGTAGATGGAGTGAACTACCAATGTCAAATAATAAGTAATGGGCATTATTCTGTGCGTCCCTAAAAGGCTGACGAGCATTTCTAATGCAGAAGCTACTCAGATAGTTTTATTGCAAACGTTGTACCAAAATGCCTTTGTGGTTGACGAATATCCCTTGGATTTGCGGAGACGTCCCCCTTACCAACAATCTCCTACTAGCTATTGAACAAAGTAGAGACCTGCGCGGTAGGCTCATTGCACGATCAAGTGGCTACTTTTCAAATAACTACGGCAGGCCTTGACTCCGTAGAGACAGAGTTTGGCCTCACCTTTCGGAGACATCCTCAGACTACCTCCGATGGCGAAGAGCATTCTGCTTACAGTCATTGGACGCAGACCAATTGTTCGCCACTATATATTGCACATTGTGGAAATTCCATAAATATCTAAATGACAAACATCATGGGATTCGTTATATCTCGCATGTGGTTCACATCATCAGAATAACAGAATGGGAAAGGCATCCGCAAAGCACACGAAAGGTAATCACAATACCTCTTTTCCACGAGTAGCCCACGCCTGCAACAGCTGCAAAATAAAAAAGGCCAAGGTAAATTCAATTCAAATTTCAAGCCTGCGCGGAGCTAACTACTTGATCAACCCAAACAGTGCAGCGGGGTGCATCCCCGCAAGGGTTGCGTCTCCCAGAGAGCCATGTACCTTCACCAGAAGAAAAACGTATCCCAGGGCACATCCTAGCGGGTATGCCATTTACGTCAGTCTATTGGTATTTTTTTATTGACCGATGAATAACTCAGATACGTGGAGCTACTGGAGCAACAGCGATCCTGGCTCATCGACGGTCTCCGTACGTTGTATACGTGGAGCAGTACAGGGCAGGGATGGCGCGCACAGTGCTCGAAACCGTCACCCAAAGAGTAACCCAGCATTCATGAAATTCTTTCCGCAATTGGGTTTTTGAGCGAAAACGGACAAAGACCTACAAAACACAATGCGGAAGCGTTTGCGGGAAAGTTTACGGATATTATTCAAGACAGAACAAGTACCTCCTGTTTGGCAGGAAGTAAGACCTCAGACGCATTGCAGGTAGGTATGGGATATTACTATGATCTCTGTCCTTCCCCGTGGGATGGCTTGGAGCTTTCAGCGTCTCAAAAAATGGAGGGCACGTTCTGCAGATGTAAAAGGGAGATTCCAATCTCCGCTGCTGTGCCTACTCTGTTGGCCGGCGACGGACAAGATTATTATTATTATTATTTTATTATTATTATTCATACACGCATCTGTCAGCCCTATAGGCCGAGTGGCGGCAGGTCCTGCGGGGCAGCCGGGTAAGCCGCCGTAATGGTAGTCGCTATGTACATCGTCGCCTTT
>NW_019170464.1:551717-567337 GCF_001890805.1 Aspergillus glaucus CBS 516.65 | reverse complement strand
AGCCTTGAAGGTACCAAGGTAACTGGCCAGCGCAATCTTCCCAGTTTGCATTTGAATGAGGACTGATGTAGCAGCTCTCCGAAGGCCTTGGTATAGCTGCATTGGCGCTTTTGAGGGTTGGACAAGATTATATATTCACACGATGAAGGCTATAGGAAGTTTGATAAATCTCTTGGTTCTAGCATAATATTCGTTTTTTTTTTTTTTTTTTTTTTTTTTTTTTTTTTTTGACGTGCAAATGTGATTTATTTTTATGGGAATTCTTTGTACAAATACTAGCAATGCCACTCATAATAAACCAAGCTTACGATAACTTCAAATATATCTCATCTACTAAGGTTTCAACCTATATGTCCAAGTTCAGCGTATACACATATGAACCCATATACAAGTGTTGGTAGCTATCATTCATTTATCTTGACTTTATTCCATGTGTAATGTTAGCCACCTTTCCTCATCTTTATATCCTATCACGGTCAACCCCAGTGAACCAAAATGGGAAAGAGTTTTTAAACCAGGTAGAGAGTTGGAAGTACAGGGAGATACAGTTTTCATGGAGAAGAAATACCAGCCAACGCAACACGTAAACGAGATCTATCGCAACAATAACTAACTCTTTGCCTTGCCTTACAATATCTCAAGCGCTACTGGGATGGTTTCCCGGAGCCTCCTTCGACTTGAGCAATAGAACATCAACTCAGTATGACTCTGGCTACTATAATCTATATTGACCCCTCGCCCTTCAATCCAAGGGTCGGCTCCTGTTCCCGAAGAACACGGTTCCTTTCTATCAACGTCTCTTCCAGGCGAGCCACAATAATCAAATGTGGTGGAAGGTAAGTAATCTAGCTTGAGAACAACCAACACTCAGGATGGTGACTGATATTATCTGAATCGACGTGTCTCCAGGACTAGACTAAGCGTAGTCGCATGGTTATGCGGCCTTATCTAACCTCGACGTACTGTCTCACACTGGGCAAGCACATTGAACCTTCTTCCTCGGTCCCATTAAGTCCGCTAATATGTCCAGCGTGTACGTTCGCTCTTTTATCAGATGGCGTTGGTAAAGCTCGCTGCGTGTAGTTCCTGGGACAGCACTGGCTCACTACATGCGAGTAGGGTCGTAAGATGTAGTCGGGAAGAATTGATGGCTTGGGGAAATGGGAAACGAATGTTTGGTCAAGATTTTCTGCACGAAGGAATTGAAATTGGCGCTACAAATTTAAACACCAAGTCTACAACATTCACTCCTTGTTGAGCCATCAAATCGGCAGCATGTCTTAAGTTAACTTTGGGCTAGGTCTACTTTGACAGAAGGGAATGAGTTTGTTGTAAACATACCCGAAAGGTATTCATTTGGAAGGCGTGTTTGTGGTATCTCTTGCTATACAAGCAGACCCTTACGTGAAATGTATGTAAAGAGAAGCAGGGATCTAGACTCATACAAGGTAGGTAACTCTCCGTACAGCACCTAAATGGTGCTCTAGTCTTAACCTATCACAGAATAATTGAGGCAATTCCTTCCGTACAGGACAACCAAGATTCAGGTATCTCAAGGCAAACAAGCCATGCTCAGTACCTATGTCCGTGAATCGGACTTTGCAGCTTTCCCAATAAATCTTATTCGGACGCCATTGCGGTCTACAAGAAATCATGATGGTCCGATCATCACTCGACCTGATATCCCTTGTCTAGAGCCAGTCCGCTTTGTCTCGGAGGTTGTATTAGTCTCCGAAGTGCGTTTCCGAGGAGTTGGATCCAAGATCTCCACAAGTGACTTACTGTTCTCGGAAACGCTGACAAAGCATATTCAACTCCCATTTTTCTAGAAGATTTTCCATGCATGCATGGGTTTCGGTTCAGTCGGCATTCTATCAGTGTAGTGTCTCGATTGCCATGGGTCTGGCTCCACTTTAGGTTCATCTGTCTTGGGCCGGAGATAAGAGACTCAGGGCTGTCCAAGGCGGAAGCGCAAGTCACGTTAAAAGCAGAAAGTATTTAAATGGTATATAACTACCTATAAGGAGACTGGTAAAATCAGTTCATCTACGCATTGTCTTGTGAGTATATCATTCAAGCTGTAGTCCTCGTTATCGGGACCTGATGAAACTATGGCGCAGTTGGTCAGAGCCACTCCCCCCCCACGGCGTTTATTGCTGCTGGCATACTGACATAGTCAAGCAGAATACAGTAGTAGACCAACTTCCTGTCTACCGACCAGAGGGTCGTGGCCTTGGCGTGGTCTTCGAAAATATCAGCGTACACTGCACGAGTGGAAATGTTCGCACCGTCCTCGACTTACTCGGAATTTTTGAAGGCATCATCAAGCTGCCAATGCGCCTGGCTTACAATTTAGTCGGGAACCGACAACATCCTACAAAGACAATTATTCAAGGAGTTTCAGGAGTTGTCTTCCCGGGAGAGACACTCTTGGTTCTCGGTCAACCGGGCTCGGGGTGCTCGACTACCCTCAAGGTGATTGCCAACGAACGAAAATCCTATGGAAGGGTCGACGGTGATGTTGCTTATTCCTGTATCTCATCAGCAGAGATGCACAGGAAGTATGCCTCCGAGGTTCTGTATAACGCCGAAGACGACATCCATTACCCCGGCCTGAAGGTGAAACACACGCTGGACTTCGCCTTGCGACTGCGGAAGCCTGCCAAAGGTATCCACCAAGACACCGCCAGCTTCTCGAGAGACATGTCAGACCGTCTGCTGGGCGGCCTCGGAATGTCACATACGAAAGATACCATCGTGGGCAGCTCGTTTGTCCGTGGAGTCTCCGGTGGCGAGCGCAAGCGTGTTTCCCTGGCCGAAGTGATGGCCTCCAATCCCGCTATCGCCTGCTGGGATAACCCAATCCGTGGGCTAGACAGTTCGTCTGCCTTGCAATTTCTCAAGTTGCTCAAGTCCCTCAGCCAGGAAACCAAGATGACCAATATTGTGACCATCTACCAAGCCTCCGATGCTATGTATCACCAATGCTTCGACCGGGTCCTGGTCATGTACGAAGGCCGGATGATTTTCTCGGGCAGGGCGCAAGATGCTCAGGATCACTTCGTCAACTTGGGCTTCCAGAAGTGGGACCGACAAACCATTCCCGACTTCCTCACGTCCGTCACTGCTTCATCCGAGCGAGTCGTCCGCCGCGACCACATTGGCCCAGTGCCACAGACTCCCGAGCAGTTTGCGCAGGCATTTCTCCAGAGTGCATATTACGAGCGGCTACAGGCCGATATCCACGCCTACCAGCAGGCAGCTGCGGTTGACACTTCAGGTCTCGCCGCTTTTCACGCAGAGATCGACCGCGTCAAGGCGAGTGTGACACCCAAGGGCTCCCTGGAGCCCACACCAATCTGGATACAGACCCTAGTGGCCATGCGCCGGTACTATCAGCTGCTTTGGAAGAACCAACACGATCTCTACATTGTGCTCTTCCTCAACGCAGTGAATGCGGTTATCAACGGCTCCGCCTACTACAAAGCCCCCAAAACCGCAACAGGGTCCTTTGAGAAAGGTGGTGCCCTCTTCTTCTCCCTCATCTACTTTTTCTTGAATGCCCTCGCGGAGGTCTCGTCAACCATCAACGCCAGGTCAATTTTAATCAAACAGCATAAACTTGGTTTGATCCACCCAATGGCATTTGTAATCGCGCAGACCATGGCAGATATTCCAGTGGCTGCTTTCCAAACCCTCGTGTTCTCTTGCTGCTACTATTTCATGCTCGGCCTGTACAAGAGTGCATCGGAATTCTGGATCTTTGAGCTGATCCTGTTCGTGCATTACTCAGCTGTCTCGAGCATGTTCCGCATGCTTGGTGCGTGGGCGCCAAGTTTGGATATCGCCTTCTTTGTCGCCGGTACTGCCTTGCCGGTTTGTCTGACCTATTCTGGGTATGGGCCGCCAGTCCCCACAATGCATCGGTGGGGATCCTGGATTCGACGCATCTCCCCCTCGCCGTGGGCATTGGAAGCGCTAATGGGAAACGAGTTCTCTAATATTGATGTTCACTGCACGCCAGACCAGATGGTCCCCCATGGACCCGGATACGGGGAGATGCGGTATCAGGGCTGTAGCTTGCCGGGAAGTTTGAAGGGTTCAAACGTCGTCTCAGGTTCCACTTATCTCGAGCTCATTTATCGGTATTCCAGGTCCAACCTGTGGCGCAATTTTGGAATTATTCTGGTAATGTGGTTTTTATACGTGGTTCTTACGGCGGTAGGTCTGACGGTCATGACGGGCTCCGGTGGCTCCGGTGGAGGTCCCATCTTCAAGCGCGGAGCCGTCGTTCATCCCCAGCATTTCACAGAAGAGAAATCAAAGCGCGATGTGGAACAGACTGCCGTCCCCCGTACGGAAAGCCTACATCCCGTCTCGTCGAGCTCTTCGGTGACGCAGGCAACAGTCACAGAAAAGCAGCCCAAGGTAGAGCTAGACAAGGGCACTTTCTCCTTCAATGACGTCTCTTATTTTGTGACGGTAGATGGAGAGGAAAGAAGGCTTCTCACCAATATCAATGGTTACGTGAAACCGGGACAGCTCACGGCCTTGATGGGATCTTCAGGAGCAGGTAAAACCACTCTCCTGGACACTATTTCGCAACGAAAAAGCACTGGGAAAGTCCAGGGTCAGATGCTCATGGGTGGTCGGCCTCTTTATGGAACTTTCTCCCGGTCCTGTGGATTCTGCATGCAGCAGGACGTCCATGAACCTATGGCTACTGTGCGCGAGGCATTGGAATTCTCAGCAAAGCTGCGGCAACCTGCACACGTCCCGGCTGTCGAGAAGCTTAACTACGTGGACCATATTATATCACTTTTGGAACTCGAGCCTATTGCCGACGCACTCATCGGAGAGCCTGGCGATGGGGGTCTGAACGTGGAGGAACGAAAGCGGGTGACTATTGGGGTCGAGCTGGCAGCCAAACCGTCGGCCTTGCTGTTCTTGGACGAGGTAAGCGTCTTTGAAAGTTGATTAAAAGCCTTGGATAAAGTTAATTGAGCTAATTTCTTAATTCTTCCCTAGCCCACGTCTGGTCTCGATAGCCAGGCTGCATTCTCGATTGTTTCCTTCTTGAAGAAGATTGCGTCGCAAGGAGTTCCGATTGTTTGTACGATTCACCAGCCGTCCGCTGTCCTATTCCAGATGTTCGATCATGTTCTCCTTTTGGCCGCTGGTGGACGCACAGTCTACTTTGGTGAGACAGGCCCTGGGTCTGCGCACGTTATTGACTATTTTTCCCGCCATGGTGCCGTCATAAGCGCCTCAGAAAATCCAGCCGAGTTTATCATTTCAACTGTGACCAGTAAGAAAGCAGAGGCCAAGGACTGGCCACAGGTATGGAATGAGTCGAGTGAGTGTGCCGAGCTAAAGGAGAAACTGTCTGTCTTCCAAAGCCATGCCATGAGTCCGTCACCAACTGAAGCGGCCTCGGAGGATGGTGGCTTGGCATATGCGCTCCCCCTCTCGGCTCAGATTGTGGAACTTACCAAGCGCCATTGGATTGCAATATGGAGGACCGGGTCTTACAACTTCAGCAAACTTTTCAAGTGCGTTTTCTGTGAGCTTTTCATTGCCTTCAGCTTTTTCAAAGCCGGTCCCGATGTGCAAGGTTTGCAGAATTACATGCTCGCTCTCCTTATTATCATCTGGATTATCCCCGCAATCGCAGCCGACATCCAGAATATCTGGTTCAGCAAATGGGCCATCTTCGAAGCGCGCGAAAGAAATGGCATATACGACTACAAAGCCCTATTCGTTGCCTTGACGCTGGTCGAAATCCCCTGGCAAATCCTCTCTTTTACGGTGGTCTACTTCTGCATCTACTGGACAGTGGGATATCCCAATGTCAGCAACATTGCCGGATTTGTGTATTTTATGTTCTTGACTCTGTCCCTCTTTGCCACCAGCTTCTGCCATCTGATGGCCTCCATCTTCCCCAATCCGACTCTGGCCGGGTACGCCAACTCACTCTTCTGGGTGGTTATCACCGTCTTCTCCGGCACATTGGTTCCGCACACGGCAATGAACACCTTCTACCGTCCCTGGATCTTCTGGATTGATCCCCTGCGGTACTTCTTCGGTGGTACTGTCTCCAGCGTGTTGCATGGCATCAAAGCACACTGCAAGCAATCAGACTTGACCATATTCGACCCGCCCGCGGACACGACCTGCTACGAATATGCAGCCGACTTTCTATCGCAAAGCCCGGGATACTTAACCAACCCGAACGCTACCAACTCCTGTGCCTACTGCAAATATAGCTACGGAGATAACTACAGCGCCACCTTGGACTACCACTACAGCCAACGGTGGTGGAATTGGGCGGTTCTGTTGGGCTTTGGTCTGGCCAACATCCTCTGTGTTTGGTTTTTCACTTGGCTCTTCCGGATAAAATTGCGGAAGTAACAGGGTCAATTCTGCGTGACTATGTCACAGTATTCTGGAAGCAAGCCTCTTGTTGCTTTTGAGTTTGCCTTCGTTTTTCGCTGTTCTTCTGCCATGCGAAAATCCATATGTTGGCCCATATATTGCTTTTTATTCTTGCTTTAAATAATTTATATTATAGACCTACATAGAAACATAAAGAATTAGACTTAGATAGTAACTATAGCGAATCAACGTGATTTTTACTGTTTGTTTCATTCAAAGGCTGGTTTGCGAACGGAGCAGAAAACCTACATATTGAGAAGATACACAACGCTAAGAGACCGTTACATAGAGTAAGATAAAGATTGGACCACTCCCATACCAATCACCTTACATCATTCTCCATTGGGAGATTGGAATAAGTGTTCTGCTGCTTTGTGTCGGAGAAATGAAGGACTCATTGATATCTCCGAGACTCTCCACGGACTTCCGAGTGATGGGAATACATTTGGATTCTTCTCATATTTGAATGTGTCATATTGTGCGTCGTACTCCGATTATATCAAGGAATTAATTCCGTAGTCACCGAATCCTCTTGCGTGGCAAATACGCTTGCAGGAGTCCTTCTGTTGCCTCCATAAGTGCCTCCATAAGATATCCAAACTTCGCTGTGACCGTCAGTCCCCACGTCCACCTTGTCAGCGACATCATTGTGAAAGATTTCATATATACTGCTCCCTGAGACCAGTGAGCTCTTTCATAGTCTGTATCCTCAATCTCGGAGACGAACCGACTGTCAGAAACGCTGCTGGGAAACCTGAAAGTGGACAGCAAGCGGTGCAGTGCAACTCCATTGGCAACTCCCGTACTACCGTCGATTGGCCTCATGGATTCTTCTGCTCAGTTATTTCCCTTCGACCAGCTGGAAAATGTATGTTTCCCCTTCTCTTTAGGTCCTGGCATGTCCCGAGATGAGATTTTGTCACTGTTGCCGCCACCGAATTGCTGCGAATACCTGGTTACCGAATACTTCATGCGACAGTGCCCCTTGTTCCACATCCTCCACGGTCCAGCCTTCCAAGCACAATATAATACATTTATGGAGGACCCTCATGGGGTAGAGCTGTCGTGGCTTGCATTGCTGTTTTCACTCTGTTCAATGGCGCTGCACATCCTGGAAGAAGACGACGATGTCGTGACGGCAATATGGACAAGACACGGTCAGCCTCAGCCTCGAGACAGTAGCTCCCTTTCTTATCGTCTGCGCATGATGGCGATGGTCTGTCTATGCCAGGATGATTTCCTCATTCGTCATCAGCTCCATACGCTGGAGACCCTGCTAATTTTGGTTTACACCATAAATCACTATGAGAGTGTCGGGCGCGGCTGGACCCTTCTAGGTAAGACCCTCTCCCCTCTGTACGGGTAGTGCTCTGCGGACTTTGGTTCAAACAATCCTCCTCTAGGCCTAGCTTCGAACATTGCGATCACTCTGCGGTGTCACGATGCTAACGCCGAAAAAGCTGGGCTCTCCCCTACGGAGATCGAGCGGCGTCGGCGGTGCTGGGCGGGGGTTCTGATGCTGCATACCAACCACGCTATGTCCATGGGGCATATAGACATGTCCTTCCGCCTAAACATCTCATCTGTCATACCTCCTCCTGTCAACAATGCCGATTCCAAGGAGCATACCATTCTGCATTCTTCCCGCGAACCGTCCCAAATGACCATGATGGGGTTCAAACTCCGCCTCTTCCAGCTCTCTAGCCGCATCTGCCGCCAGCTCTCCGAGCACATCGACGTTACCTCACTTAATGTTTTTGACGACGAGGTAGCAGCCGAACAGAAGCAATGGGACGCGGTTTTTCTGTTGGACGGGGAGCCCAGCATCCTTGACACCTCCAGTTACGCCCATTGGTGTATCTTGCAACTCTACGCGCACCAGCTCTTCCTCCTACTTCACCGACCGTTCTGTCGGGGTTGCGACAACTCCTGCTTTCTGCCTAGCTCTCGCATCAAATGCCTGACATCGGGGGCGGCGCTGATCGATATCCACCGGAAATTCCTGGAGTTGCCGCGACTGCGCGCCTACCGCTGGTACGCCTACGGAATGACAGGTCTCTACGCGATCCATGGGGCGGTAGTGCTAGCACTGTGCCTTTTCGAGGGGAACACCGAAAATTGGGATACTGCGCCATACCTTGCCATCTTCATTGAAACCATTGCCCGGGTTGAGAAGCTCCGGTGCCATAGCTCAATTTCCGCTAAGGCGTATCCGATGCTGTGCCAGTTGAAGTATGACTTTGGTCCGCTGTAAGCTGCAATTAGAGGGCATATTAAAACAGGAACTAATTCGAGCTTGGGTAGAGAGATCCTCTCTTTGAAGCCGTCACAGGAAAATACTGTGGAGAGTCTCGATTTCGTGATCTCCTTCGATGAGTGGTTGGACGCGGTGCAGTGGCTTAATCCAGACTCGGTCAATTGGGTAAGTTACAGTTTCGTGTCCCTCCGGCCTACAAAGCTGCATCCAGAAACTAATCAGAGGTCCTCAAGGATTTCTGGGACAGCATGCCATGCTGTAAATTGAATTAACCGCACATTATTTTTACATTAGCTGTGTCATTGTAGTGTTATGATTACTTCCAGCTTTACTCGCATTCTGGGAGTTCCAGGCATTGAAAGTTCAAATGCTTAGCTTACGTGACTTTCGGCGCAGCAATAGGGCCAGGGAGGAGAAAAGGAAGAAGAATCTTATCGACAGGGAGGCGAGAGACTAACGACAGCAGCCAAAGCATGCAAGTATTCCAAAATCCACAGCCTCGGAGACGTCGTGTAGACCCACATCGGAGACATCGAAGAATGGGTCTCAGGAGACATCATGAGTCTTGCCACTAAGATGTTGCGAGTATAAATGGGCTGTGAAATTTGCGCGTCAGGCTATCTTGTTAAATAGTCGAATGGATCAGAATGAATCAGAACGTGGATTATATCAGTGCTGTGATCTTCACGGTGGCCATCGCACTCGCCTCCTTTTACTTCGGACGGGCAGCAAAACTGTTCTATGTCCAGTCAGTCGGTTCCTCAGTCTACGACCAATTTAATGCGATAGAACAATATATCGTCCCAGGATGAGCCATTATCGGTAAGTTACAGATGGAGATGATGGATGCTCTTGTGTTGACGATAGATTAATTTAGATTCTGTACCACGAGGAGGTTGCCAAGCTGGTTCAAACACTATTGAATGAAATCAGAACCAGTGAAGAAGTGAATCCGGGGATTATGACTTTTTGTGATAGAGCGTACTTGCTCGTGACTACGTTTAGGGGCTGGGGATGGATTAAGAGATAGATCTGAGGGCGACAGCCATTCAGGAATCCCAGAATCTTCTTATATGCTACATTCGACATAATCGATATCAGGGATTGTAGACTAGCTAATAATACAGATCTACCATGTAGCTTCCACCGCTATGAGACTCCCGGTCATGTGCTCGTTTTCATGTGCCTTGTCACTGCTCACAGAAGCCCCCGGAGAGCCTTTCCCACTGCATGCGCATCCTCGAATAGACTGAGATGCCAGTGGCCAACATTCCGAAGAACAACGGACGGCACGCATCGAAAAAGCCCACGAAAATACCAGACGCCTATGGCCACAAGATGTGCGTTGAGGGAGGCAAAAACAAAAATATTAAGATAGAAAGGAAAACCAAACCCCTTAATATACTAGGAAGTGATTGCATCACGACCGACGTGTCTATTCGTCGTACTCTTCGAGCCCAAGAGCACTCAGAACTCCTAATATAAAAACTAAGTGTTGCACTTAAAAAGTCTGAGGTATGTGGGCTTGACCTACGTGAATAACTCAAGTCAGAACCAAAAGATAGCTCAGCTAGGTCTTTGCCATGCTGGATTCCAATCCCACTACCATCATAGATAACAACATTGGTACCTATTGATAGAGCAATTTTCGGCTGGTGTTGAGGACATCGCTCCATCACAAGTGGCTGAGACGGGTCTTCTTCTGTCAGTAACAAGGCATAGATATTAGCGGCAGCCACGCTTCCCATGATCATTGCGCTGCATCCTAATTTGATTTCTGGCCACTCAACTATATCCCCCGCTGCGAAAATTCGACTAGAATGCGACGGATCACCGGTAGTCCTTAGTCTGTTCCAACAAGGTCAGCGCCATCTGACCTTAATGGCCATGATCAATAAAAGGCGGAGAATGGTGGAACTTGCTTTGAGTCAACCATAATGAAACCATTTCCGCTAATATATGACTTGGGTAGAAAGGACGTTGATGGCTTGCTTTGTGAAGTTGCAATAATAACCAAACCTGCATGTATATGATCTCCATTTTTGGACTTCACATAATAGGTTCCATCTGGGAGAGCTTCAACTGAAGGATGCTCGTTGAGAATCACCCTGACCCCCTCCCCCTGCAAAAGCTCATATGAAAGTGTCTTGAACTTATCCGGTAGAGGTTCACTTGATAGTAACCGGTCCCATGAATGGACCAGCGTGACGCGCATACTAGAGTGGTATGCTTTGAGGCTTCCTGCAAACTCGATACCCACAGGTCCTGATAATGAGAGATATCATTCAGCTAAAAGGAATGGCCTGCAGCTCTCAAGCAGACACATCATGATGGTTGGGATGTAGGTGATTGAATCACTTACCATCTCCGATCACTACAATACCAAGCTTTTCAACTGCCGCCATATCATCTACATGGCTGGATGCATCCCTGGGATGAGGAATTAGGCTCTGGGCCCTCAGAGCAACTGGCCACTTGCGTCTTATACCAGTTGAAACAAGCAGATAATCATAGGGCTTCTGGCTTTCCAAGTTGTTGCATTTGTCGATGTAAGTGAGAATCCGGTTATTAGGGTCGATGGTCGTGACTGTCCCATGCTTTACTTTGACGTCCGGCCGGCGTAATTTGGGAAATCTCTTATACTGTCTCCACATACGCTGTGTATGCGCGGGCGATATATGCGCCAGTGGTGTGCCGACAGTATGAACTAGATAATTAGATGTGACGCTTATTAGTCATCTTGAGCAGAAAACATCAACAATGGGAAGCCTAAGCATCCAGGAAGGCCACGGTGTAGCGGCAGAGGAACAAGAAACACTTGCAATAACACGGAGATAAGCTTACAGCAGCCGTCTCTTTCGTCAATGATGGTAATTCTCAGGTTTTTCACCTGAGTGGTCCCATGCAGGTGTGAGTAGTCACCATAGTCCCTGAGGGGTAGAGGCTGGCCGTCTTTCAAAGTCATTAAAGTCAAGGCTGCCGACAAGCCAGCGTACGACGCACCAACTATGACAACATGGTATTCTTTCGAAGACAATAGAGTATGGTCAAGTGCTCGGCGAACTGAGGGGTACTCGAACTGATGGTTCCCATTGCTTTGCCTATTATCAGCTGCCATTTTTGCCAAGATGCCATGGATGGTTCTAAAAGCCCTTTTCCCCGATGCGAGAACTGCATATAAGTATGACGGCGGTGTATGCCGTATGAGATAGGTGAGATGGCGCGGGAAGCTACTGGCTACGGTTCATTGGTGGCCCGATAATCCCCCAGCTGAAAGACCTCCGATGGTTAATCGGACATTTGGGATTTTTTTGATAGTGCTATCATCGTCTGATTCACAGAATCCAGAAATTTCACAGGATGTCTGGACAAAAAGTAGTATCGGAGATGTGGTCGGAGACGGCTAAGTGGGCCTCGGAGAAGACCATTATCTGGTCCTGGCCGGCGATCCCTTGAATGGCCACAACTTTCCCGTAGACTAGTAGGTGCTGTTTTGTTTTTATCGAGGCCGTACTGAACCCCTTATCAATTATGATGGATCCTACTCCCCTTTGGCATTTACATCGCACTAGGAAATGTAGAATGAAAGGTGCATGTTCATCACATAAGTGACGATCGACAGGATGGGTGAAAGTAAGTGTAAGCTCCACCAAGGGCATCGCCATTGGGTTCTGGAATTAAGTAGCCTGGGCAGGGAACAAAGTGAGGCGGTTTATGTGATGATGTTTTGTCTAGTGTGATGGGGAGAGATGGCTGGGGATGAAAGTGGATGTTAAACTAATTGAAGATACTGTATACTAATGGTTGCATACCGGCAGGACAGTGTATCTATGGTAAAATTCGAGGCAAAAGAAGTGATGGTCAAGTGAAGTACTGCTTGGTTTTGTGTGGCCCTGCTCACTTGCACCGAACTAGAGCCCACCCAGCCATCACCCCAAGAAAAAGGGTTGGAAGAAAAAAAAAAAAAAAAAAAAAAAAAAAAAAACATACAACAGCCAGGATTCCTGGTGTGACGGCTCAACGGCTCAACGGCAGACAAACAGCGCCAACATATCAAACGATGCCATACAAGCAATATGGGCAAACAAGGGCTTAAGCCGCACCACACAAATGCCTATAAAGACCGTTCATCGCCTAGATAGATTTCCTTTTCTTCTTCTTCCCCAGATTCGATATTCTCGTTGATGGCTACAATAGTCTATATAGGAATTCAGTTCGTTATTATCTTCTATTCCGAGCCCGTGACACCTGGTGGTCACCCACCCAACTACTAACCAGCCGGCATGTGGCTTAACTGCGGAAAATAGTTCGGTAGCTGCCTCCCGGGTGAGTTAGAGGGTGATGCCGCTTTTCGATCGCGCGACCAGGGGTGAGTTGGGGTGAGTTGGGGTGAGTTGGGGTGAGTGCGCTATAGAGAGGGTGAGCCATCACCCAACATCACCCAACATCACAGTGTCGCGCGATCTCAATCCTTTGGAATCCTTCCAATCTAATGGCATGCTACAGCCACTGATCATTGGCTGTTCTTTTCCAACTTCAAACACTGAGCTATCTTGGCGTCTGCACATAGCCACAAACAAATCTTTCCTTAAGATTGATTCAGCATAAGGATAATCTTTTTACTATTCTGCCATTCTGCCAGCCCGCCTTTTGGTGTGTAGTCGAATGGTCAGGTTACAGGTGAGCCGCCCTGTCACCACCGAGCAGAGTGAGGAGGTCCGCAAGAAGATTGGTGCTTACAAGTAACTCGAGTGCTCTGCCCGTACCAATGACGATGTCCACAATGTTTTTGAGGCCGCCACCCGCGCAGCCCTCCTGAAGGTCTGCAAGACCAGGTGTACCAAGAAGAGCAAGTGCTTGATCCCGTAAACTACCTCAGCCCGTCCAGCGATCCGGCTCGAATGGGAGAACCCGATCAACAATCGAGATTGAGGCAAATTTGGGAACAAATAAGTACATACTCCAATCAATTTTTTGTATTGTAAGATTGATTCTCTACCCACAAAATGACAGCAAAGCGATCTCCAAAAACTGGGATAGAGACAATAATGGATGGAAGCATAAATAGTTCTATCTAGATTTCAGATACTAGTACTGCATGGATGTCATCTTTCGCTCCCCAAAAACAAATTACGAGATTTACATAGTGAAATCAGAGCTGGCTGATATTCATAATGCATCAATATAGTCTATAGCACCAGCAATTCCCAGAAAATACCGACGTAGGCCTTTATGCCCCCTCGCCACTATCATGCCTCGTCTCATATCTCGCCATCTCCTGCACCTGCTCCTTCGCATGAGCCTTCTGCACAGCCCGCGCACTATGAATCATAACATAAGCCGACTTGACATCCCGGAACAGCTCCAGCGGATTTAAATAGACAGCCCAGGCATGCAATCCCCAGTGACCACCTTGGTAGCGTTTCTGGAAGCCGCTCATCAAGGTCTCCTCGTCGCCATTGGACTCGACGACCTGGTATTCTTGGGGTCGGAGGGTGCGCGCCGAGTTTGAGATCTCGTAGGGTTTTGTGCGGTAGGCGTAGAGGACTAGGAAGGAGAGTGGCACCATCTGCACGCAGATTACCATTGTTGGGAGGCCCATCATTACGTCGATGTAGGTCATTGAGGCGGAGGGTTTGAGAACTTTTGTTCCTGTAAGGATGAGGAAAAGGATCTGGGTTGCTGGTAAATATTCATTCTCAAAGCTCTTTCTTGGGGTAGATGATTACCTTCTCCAAAAGAATTACTCCGACGATCAACTTGAATGCCATCAGCTTAAGCAGTGGCCTATGCTCTGTCATGTATTCCTTCATGTTGATGTAGAATTGAAGGATGGCGTTGACGGCCACTGATGTCGACAGCGAGGTGATCACTTGAAGCTAATGGTTTTATTAGCTACAATTCAAGGATACAATTATGGCAAGATAGTACATACCCAAACATGAGCGAAATGAGGCGCTGTACTGTCGAGGCAGTAAACGTGTAGTGACTGGGTCACCACTTGGGAGACAGCGGTAATCCAGGTGATGACTGGGTACTGAAGCACGGAGTACCATGTCAACTAAAATCAGACAATCAGTCAGTCATTCCTTCAGTTATTTTTCTGCCGCCGAAGGACTCACACTCAAGAACGCAAGACCATTCCTTTTCTTCTTCGGCTGCCACTGTCTCTTCGTCTCAAGCGAAGAAAAGAAATCCACTTTGCTCCTATTATTGGGAGCCATGAAGTCGCAGAGTAGCATGAGGAAGGCGTATAGAGCCACACCCTGGAGCACCTCGGTGAACCCTTGTAGGTAGATATAGGAGTTTGGAAAACAGATTGAGACGAAGGATAGGATTTGGTAGGAGGGGATGAGGTTGCAGATTCGCATTATCCTATAAGCAATTCTGTTATCATCGCAGAAACTTCTCCACGTTGTCAGGGATCTTTACTTGACTTGTTCGTTAGGGTTGCTCATGCGCATCGCATGTCGTCCCATCAGGCCCAAGATCAAAATTAATACTATCGCAGTGCAACCGCCGGATATGATCATGTTAAATTGGTAGAATGTGAGATTTCCCACGAAGGGGCCGCCGCCAACTGTTCACTTGTCAGCAATTCCATTTAATCTGTAGTAAATTATGTAACAATCACTCACTTTGTTCAAGGTGGTCAGGTATAGGACAGCCAAAGCTGCCAGCGGCCGCTGCTCTCGGACTTAGAAAGCCCATATTGTATATTATTCAAATGTTAAACCGACGACGCTGAATGAATAACTCGCTCAAAAGAAAATGAAATGCAAGAAACGACTGCGGAATCACTCATCTTATTTCTACCATCACAATTCAAATCCTCGCCCAAATCTGACATGACGGGGCGTTGCCGATCCCATTCTCCACTCTGAAAGTCTTGGCATTGGTTAATTCCTTTTTCGGTTTTGAGGGCCGA
>NW_019170464.1:502997-551617 GCF_001890805.1 Aspergillus glaucus CBS 516.65 | reverse complement strand
TCGGCCCTCAAAACCGAAAAAGGAATTAACCAATGCCAAGACTTTCAGAGTGGAGAATGGGATCGGCAACGCCCCGTCATGTCAGATTTGGGCGAGGATTGGGTTGCTTATGATCGGCATGGCTGAGCCCCTCGAGCGTAGGAGGTAAGCTCGTGGCCAAGTTATTGCCGATTGATGGGGCATGACAAATTACGTCCTATGAAGCTTTTCTTGGCTCTCGGAAATTTTCCCGACTACAAAGCTTAGCTCGAATTAGGTGGGGCAGGAGAAGCCATGATGCAGCTGATTCGCCGACCCTTTCTATAAAAAGGGCGGAATTCGGAATGAGGTGGACCATAGAGGCTGAGTGCTCGAGTGCAGAAAGATAGAACCGCGTCCATAGAGGGTTAGATTGTGGCCAAGACTCGCTGATCCGCAAAGCCTCACTAATTGCGAGCAAGATGGACTGTTCATGGGCCCTTGATATTTCGCTCGACCAACAATTCTGACTTCGAATTTGGGAGCCGGAGCCGCCTGAGGAACTGGAATCAGAAATCTCATAAGAAGGTAAAGGGACCGTTTATCGAGTCTGCATCTATTCAGTCATCAAGGAAGATGCATTTTACGAGTCTTTTGCTCCTTCTTGGAGTGCCGTCCGTCTTGGCCAAATGCAGATGTGTACGTGATGTCACCTCTACTTGTATGGTCTGAACGTGCATAACAGAGGCCAAACTAACTTGTCAAATTCATACAGACCCCAACCGACGACTGCTGGCCCTCAGTTTCCAAGTGGAAGGGTCTCAACGGCACTGTTCACGGGCATCTAATCGCCAACGAACCCCTCGCCAAACCCTGTTACGATGGCCTTGGCAAGAATTCCACGCAGTGTCAGAAGATCAGCAAAATCTACCAGGATGCTTTCTTCTGGGAAGCATCTCCAATTGGATTCGCATATCCTGTTGTTGACACCTGTGCTCCGATCAATGGCTCGATAGCTGGAAGCCCAGTGTGCGATTTGGGTAGCGCGTCCGTCTACAGTGTCAACGCAACCAAGCCGGCCGACGTTGCAGCTGGTATCAAATTTGCCAAGGAAAACAATGTCTGACTGGTTATTAAGAACACCGGTCATGATGTCAGGGCACGGTAAGTGTTCCTTCTCATCTTTACTTGGCGGACAGACACTAACAAGTCCGCTCTGATAGATCCCAGGGATACGGCAGTCTGTCGATCTGGATGAAGCATATCAAGCCCGAGCTCCAGTTCCAGGAGAAGTATCAGCCGTCCAACAGTTCATGCCAGTCCAATTGGACCGGAAGTGCAATTGTTGTGGGAGCAGGATATATCTGGAACGAAGTATACACCTTTGCGGCCAAATATGACCACATTGCTGTTGGTGGTTCTTCCAAGGTAAATATCCAACTTCCTTGAATATACTTATGTTGCTAATCGCAAGCTTTTGACTGTCGGTGCTGTCGGAGGCTACCGTCAGGGAGGTGGTCACGGTCCTGCTAGCCACGATTTTGGACTGGCAGCAGACCAGGTTCTCGAATTCAAGGTTGTGCTCACATCAGGCGAGGTTGTTACCGCTAGTGCTTGCGAGCACATAGACCTCTTCACTGCCCTCCGTGGCGGTGGTGGTGGCACCTTTGGTGTTGTAGTATCAGCCACTATCAAAGTACACCCTACGCGTCCCGTTCTGAAGCATTCGTTGACTAGCGCAGCACCGAGCACTAACATGTCCGCTTTAATCAATGCCTCTGTGTCAGTTCTTTCTAAATACCCCATCCTCTCGGATGCAGGTTTCCTCCGGAAACGGACAGCTAAATCGAGTGCTTGGAACGAAATCTGCCTACAGTCACAATTTCGGGAAGATGCTTTCAAGGAATTCCTCTTCTTTCAACTCGTCTTCCGAAATTGAAGAGGCAAAGAGAGTCATAAATAAGCAGGTCGTTGAATTCCTTCGACCACTCAACGGGACCAAACTCTCTGTGATCTCGACATTTGAGAAGTATGATACGTTCCAGGATTACTTCGACGGTGGAAATCATGAGTCACCAGCATCAAACAATCCCAGTCCTGTCATGGTGTCGCGATTTTTTGATAAGAAGTCCTTGGTCAACAATCACAAGAGCCTCACGGCCATGTTCCAAGCAATCTTCTCTCAGAGTGCCTCTAAGATTCAGGCCGTCAAGCAGAAGTATGACCCCGATGGTGTGTTCTGGTGCTACCGTTGTGTTGGCTATGAGGGCTGGGAGGAGATCACAGGCCCGACACTCTACGGACCTCTGTGCCAGACGAAATAATTATGTCTGATTCTCACATCCGACATCATCTATGGTTGACTGCTTTCATTTGACTGTCTTTCTTTGATGGCTGTCCTCGCCGACACCATTGCACTGCCTACGTTACGGTCTGCAAGGTGGACAGTAGGCAATCAGACGGTGAATCATGTCCTGCTAGAGTGCCCATTGCACCAAGACGAGCGTGACTGGATGCGAAACGTCCTATCCGACCAGGGGATCGCTCTCCGTCGAGGGTCGGGTATTTCCACGCTTCCTTGGAGGCGGAAGCGGGGAATCCCTGGTCCCGATGCGGGACATACGACGGACAGATCGGAACTGTCTGTCTCCTAGCTAAACTACTCTGTACGGTGTTCAAAAACTAGTTAACTAGTTAGACTATATTTTAGTGCAAGGATTCTGCCGTTCGAAAAATCTAATTTTGGGTTATTGCAATTTGGCCGCTATGGCTTGCCGTGTTACTTATATAGCCTCGTGCAGTCCGGATAATCGACTCTCCGATTCTCCGATTCCCCGATCCCTGAGCTACCCGCTCTCTTCATTGATTATGAGCCCGAGCCTGCCTATTATCGACGTCTAACAAACGCAAGGCATCCTGGAGCTTCTATACTAACTAGCTTTACCGCTTATATAGACCGATCGATCAATACCAGACCGCGAGCCTTACTCTCGAGACCTTCCCATGCGATTATCGGCCAATAATCCGCTCGGCGAAGCCCATCGAGCCGTGAGAACGCTATAATGGTTGAAGAATCTGATATCACGGATAATCCTATGCCGCGATCAACGGAAAGAGCCCAACGATCGAATGTACGGCAAGAGGAAAGGAAACCGGTGAAAGAGAATGGAATCAAGATATCCCGGTTCTCAATAGATAAGCTGAATGAGGAAAACGCTCGATACTGGTTCCATACGATGGAGAAGCAGTTGAAGATCCAATTCTGCTGGCAAACAATCCGGTATTACTATGAAGTTGGAGGTACCAAGTACGCTTCAATCATAGGTGATGATATGGATTGGTTTAAAATCGATTTGAAAGCCGATTCAATCATTGAGCAGGGGCTCACGCCAGCGACTATCTTGGAAGTCAAGGACCAACCAAACGCAGGATCAAAGTGGGATTGCCTGAAAGAGATGTTCCAGAAGTCATCAGACACCAAGAAGGCTATGAAGTTGATGAAGATGGCCAATTGGACTTGGGATAACTCAAGGTTGAATGAGAAAGATGCTTTCCGAGAAATCAACCAATTGGGAGAGGAACTCATCGACATGAATGGCAGTGAATTGATCAGTGTCAGGAAACTGGTTGTACTATGGTATCTGCGTGGAGTAGGGGGCCAATACGCCACATTGAGAGACACCATAATGAGCTCAAACGCCACCTTGGACAAGGGATATGTCCTAGACCGGATCGAGGATCTTATGCAGATGAAAGGAGGATCTGCAGGGGAAAAAGGGTCACGAGCGTACAATGATGGCAAGCAGAAGAAAAAGAAAAAGAAGTCCAAGTGCTATGTGTGTGGCAAGGCCGGGCATTTCGCGAGGGAATGCCGGAACAAGCATGTGGATGTTGACAATGAGGATCAACAGAAGCCCAAGAGTCGACAAGAAGGTCAACGAGAAACGTCATCAACCAAGCAGAAGGATAGATTCGCCGGAGTGCAAAGCGGCGATGATGATGATGATGATGATGGTATGGATGAATTCAGCTCGTACACTGTAGAAAGATCGGGAATAGGCCGATTCACAAATGAAAGAGGAAATCGAGCAAGCAGCAATCCATCGGTATGGTGCTTTGTTAGCGGAGCGACGAGTATGTCCACAGGGAATAGGGATATCTTTGAGAAATTGGACCTGAAGAGCCGTGGAACCATAACTATCGCCAATGGGGTCCATATGCCTATTTTGGGCAGGGGAACAGTCAGATTCCGCCTGTCAAAAGGCTCGGAAGTCCGATTGGGTAACGTCATATATGTGCCGGGTTTGGCAGAGAATATATTGTCGTTAGAAGCGCTCCATATTGCGGGATATGAGTCAAGGGGCTCAATCAAAGAGTACACACTTCTGAAAAACGGCAAAGTGGTTGCCAAAGGACGGAGAATCGGAAAATCCACCTACTTGGACAAAGTTGCATATAAGGATGCTTTGTACATCAAATCAGAGCAAGTGAGGCGGACTGGCGAATACATCCAGGGACAGCCAGCCATTGGCAGGATGGCCAACAGGCAAATGGCAAGGAATGGGGCGCACTCCACCAACGTCGATTAAAAGATCGAACGAAAACGGGAACTCATCATCCACGACTTGGGCATCTTGGGAGGGGACGCTTTACCGGCTGCGTCAAAGCCCTGGATATGGATGAATTGAAAGTCAGTCAACGGGATAAGCTGCTGGGGGATGATTGCGAGATAACTATGCGTCAAAGCAAAGCAGGTGAAAAACCAGAGCCACGTACCAGTCCCTAGAGCAAGGAGACCGCTCCAACGTGTGTATATGGATTACTGGGGCCCATATGATGGAGGTATGGGCGAAGAAAGATACTACCTTTCACTGGTAGATGATTGTACGAGTCATTCATGGATTTTCATCAAGAAGAATCGGATATCTAGCTCAATGCAGAACACACTGGAGCTATGGCTTCGCCAGGTTGAGCGAGAAACTGGCAAGAGGCTATTGGTCATACGGACTGATAATCTTTTTCGTGTAAATCAAAGTTCTCCTCTATATAGCCTCGTGCAGTCCGGATTATCCACTCCCCGATTCCCCGATCCTAAGCTACCCGCTTCAACATCATCTATAAATAAGCCTTCCTTCCCTCACCTGTATCCAGTCTTTAACCAACTATTGTGACGGTGAACGGCTAATGACAAACTGCCAATTCTGGCAAACGCTGCCAACGGAGCAATATGAGCAAACGACGAGCCCTAGGCCTCCCACACGTAATCGCACGATGAGTAGATAGTTTTCCTTTGTCTTGCCAGACGGCTTCCTTTCCTCTTCTTTCTCTCTCCATATTCGATATTCTCGTCGTTAGGCTACCTAGTCTAGATATGAATATCATTCGTTTTATCTACTAATTACCGAGCCCGTGACAGGCTCCAAAACAGATACTTCACCACTTTAAAATTTCATGCTCTGTGACAAGGTAAATCCTTTTAACACAGCAAGAACCAACTACTTAATAGCAGATATATTCACTATGTCACTGTGTATTTTTATGCAGGACAATATCCTCACACACTTGACCCCTTCTTATATCAATTGAGACTCTCTAAGAATATCATCAACCTCTGAAGAGGTTTTTTGGTTCATGGATCATTGCTTGCTAAAATGCTGCCTGGATATCATATGTAAGACCCCATGCCTTATAGAAAGATAACGTAATCCACGGCCGTCCCGTCCACTTCCTCCGCGATTTTCCAATAATCATACTTCAACGCGTCATTTTATCACCACCATCATCTAAAATGCCCCTTTCTCAAGAAATTCGAATTCAAATGGCTATCAGCGCGTATAGAAGCAAAAAAATCCAATCAAAATCAAGGGCTGCAGCAGTTTTTGGAGTGCCAAAGACTACTTTCATTGATCGGCTCAATGGAATTCAACCACGCTCAGAAACACGCGCCAGTGGCCATAAATTGACCGCTGTTGAAGAGGAATCTCTTGTCAAACAACTTCTCAATGCAGATAAATGAGGCTTTTCAGTTCGGCCAGAGTTTCTACGTGGAATGGCACAGATTTTACTTCATGAACGTACACAAGATCCCACTGCAGTCCTTGGAGTCAACTGGGCCTCTTCCTTTATTAAACGCCGTACTGAACTATGTACAAGGTACAATCAAAGGATGACATACCAGCGTGTGAAGCAGGAGGACCCAAAGGTCTTAAAGCAATGGTTTGGGACTGTACATGATGCTATTAAAGAACATGGTATACATGAGGATGATATCTGGAATTTTGATGAGACTGGCTTCAAATGAATATGAATCTTCTTCTTCAACAGGAAATCAAGGTTCTATGGGCTGAAGGTGAACGTAAAATAAAGAAGAAGGCAAGGAAATGTGCTTCTCTAGGGAATGGTTTATTTATCTCTGTACAAGAAGGTCGTGAGCATATTCAGCAGCTTGGTACACAGCTTAATGAGCAGGTTGATGAGCCTACACCTGTGCCTCGTCAACGCGCTTCACCACGCTGTAGTGGCTGTAGGACTGTTGGACATACAATACGAAGCTGCCCTAGTAAATAGCTAGTTATTTTGTCTGTTATATATTTTAATTTAATGGTGTTAGTGGTTGCAAAGCTTCAAATTCGTGGTGGTAGCGGAGGAAGTGGACGGAACGGCCGTGGATTACGTTAGCTCTTCCCAGTTGACAAATTTCTAGAATTATGCAACCTGGGATCATTGAGTTTGTTATTGGTAAAGACTGAATGTGACGGCTTAACGCCTCAACGCCGCCTCAGTGGCTGATATCGACAAACGCCACCATGCAAGCAAAACAAAGAAAGCACTTAGCGCAGTCACAGAACCCATGGATAAAAACCCCTCTTTCCTGTAGATAGATTCCTTTCTCCTTTTCTCTCCAGATTCGATATTCTCGTCGATGGCTACACTAGTTTAGATAGGAATATCAATTCGTTATTATCTACTGGTCCGAGCCCGTGACAGTCAATGAATTGGTTGAGTCACAAGTATTCGAATTTCTCGAGCATCGTTTAAAAAAAAAAGTATTCATTCGCGTAATTGAAAATTATGAATATCAACTATGTGGGGTGTGAATAGCCGCAATATGCAATGAGCCGTTTATCATATTGGCTTATATATAAAATATATTTTGGCTTATCATAAGAAGTCTCCGTGGCGCAATCGGCTAGCGCGTCTGACTGTTAATCAGGAGGTTGGAAGTTCGAGCCTTCCCGGGGACGCTTTGTTTTTCTTTTCTCCATCACTTTCTTTTTTGTTCCATTTCCGCCCCTTCTTTCTTTCTTTCTTTCTTTCTTTTTATTTTTTATTTTTTTCTTGTATGATGGTGGCGTAATTATCATTCATTACTGGAATCCTTTCTTTTAAGATAAATGACTTTATCACATAGACAAAAGAACCAAAAGGTACCCTCGTGCAAGAAAGCCCGGATCCAAAATGGGAAATCGTAATTTTCTTTACAGGGATTGTATTTGCTCTTCGAAAAAGCCGCAAATATCATATAGGAAAGGGACTCGAGTCGTACGCACTGAGCATTCCAGTTCGTTGATTTGGACTGCGAGTGTATATCGAAATTGCTGTAGGGCGTCATCGAGTCTTTTTCGGCTATTGTTCGAAACCACGTGCATAGAGTAGCCCAGCAGGTCAATTCGCAGGCATGAAGTTTCAGAGAAGTAGCACTAAATTGATCTGCGTATGGTGGAGCATCGTGGCCTGATCCGACGTGAGATGTCATGTCATTAGCGGGGTGGGAGGATTATCAACCTTGCATATAGCGGCTGTCAATATGCTGAACTGTTCCTGGTCTAGGCTACCATAGCTTGAAATTGGTAAGCTAGTGGTTCTTATCTACATGCTGATTTTCTTAGCCGACCATGGAGGGTGCCCGGGTGAGCCTCGAACATACTGTATTATCCCCAGTTCCAAGCCATGCTTGTTTTCCCATATATCGCTCTTATTTGAATTTACCGCCCTTGAAGGATGCTGGAAACGTCAATCAAACAGTCGATGATGGTCATATTGCTTACGCCCCACCAGGCTGGCGCCGGTAATCCCTGTATAGCAACTAAGAAATCATTCTAGTCTTATTCTCGAACCCCCATGAGCTCCTTCTCGTTTCTTTAATTACACCACTTCTTTTCTTTAGTTGAAGCAATTAATTGGGATGAATAGTTGAGGCGGCGGTTATCGGCAGTTAGCCCTAATCGGATGCGATATGGAACACGGGGGCGCCCGTAAATAATTACTTATCTACCGTAAATTTGAACCTTTATTTTACTTTAATCTGCTTACAGGTATCGTAACGGAAACAAGAACAACATTGATGAAATTAATAGCCATAGCCTGGCCACGGGAGAGCAGGAGAATGCTCTATTATTATGTCTTTTTTTTTTTTTTTTTTTTTTCATTCCTTTTCTTCTGCTACGAGCTTGGTATCCTTCTGCGCCGCTTCTCTGCGTCCAATTATCGGTACTGTACGGAGTACCCGTCAACCAAGCAAACTATATCGTCAAGCCTCGTTATATTATGTCTGGAGCATTGTACTTGATGCAGTCAGCAGGATGCTAAAGCCCGAAGTCTCCGGATTGACTCGACTCGTTCTTCGTCCCGGAATGACAGCAAACGGCATCGGGTTTCGAACACAGCATGCGGCGCAGCTCCTATATGAGGCAATGCCAGGATATGTCGAGTGCTATCTCACCGGAAGGCTGCATTGTAAAATTGACTGGGCACAAGTATATTGGGCACGATGGTGAGGCATGGCAGACGGTGCTACACAGATGGGCCCTGACTTAACCGTTGATTGTATTCACTGCAATAACCCGTGGACTCTATCCCATTTTAGAGAGAGTATGAACAGCTTTATAATACATAAGTCTCTAAATCTATCAGCAGATATTTGGTCAGTCAAAGTCCCTGGAAGGGCACACGTACCGTAGCTGTCAGGAGAACAGCAACGAGCAAATAGTGCAAAACATCGATGTGCCTGAAGTCAAAGAGGCTGCGAAGAGCAGCGACAAAGTTTGTGAAATTCAATGTTCTACCAAAGCACTCAAACTATTTCACTTTACTAACTGCCGTAAACAGCTGCGGAAATTTTTCAAGAAGAGAATTCCGAGATCGGACAAGGGCAGCTAGTGATGGTTCTTACATAGTTTGGGTTGGGGATAGGGATCGCATACGGAGTAAATGGACAACTCTTTATCATTCACTATCCTCCCCCATTAGACTCGGTACTCCTTACTCAACACAAGAAACCGTCTTCCCTCTTTTTGACTCGGGTCCTACCCAAATCATGGACCATAACAAGTGCATTTAGTATGCCCAGCAAGTGGAAGAAGAGATTTGGCTCACCAAGATTAACGCCATCCGCCAAAATGGCCATCTCTGCGATTGGGTCACCACTTTCCATCCCCGGCAAATCCCCTGCCGCTTAAATTCTAATGCCCTAAACAGCTCATATAATCTCGGCCAAAATTTTCTTTTCGAGGATGGCACTGCGGGGTTGCTTCGTTTCCCCCGGATAATGGGCACTAACCCTGATTATGCTGACAAAAAGTTAACTATGGAGGTAGAAGCTGTTTCTCTAATTCGCGAGAGGGCGAGTATTCCTGTTTCGAATATCATTTCCTGGGGTCTTGCGGATAGCAACCCACTGGGCTTGGGGCCATTTATCCTGATGGAATTGATCGAGGGGGTGTGCTTAGGTAAAATATTCGTTGACGGCGAAGCGAGGCTACTCAAGGAGGATATCCCAGAAAGCGATATTGAATTCGTATACAGGCAGATGGCGAATATCATGTTACAGCTTTTTGACATTGATTTTGATCGAATCGGAAGCTTGCCCACGCCAAAAACGGGGTATTCTGTACCTATACGCTGACGTGGAATACACATGATATTATTCGGACCGGGGGGGGTCAATACTTTCAGTACGTCCAAAATTTTTTGATGGGTATCAAAGTCTGCTAATTGCTTTTCCTCAGGTGACCGGAGCCAGGGATTCTCAACCAATACAGAGTATTTCCAGTACACTATGGAGCAAGACTGGCAGCAGTTTCAACATCAACCAAAATCGGTCGTTGCAGAGCTGGTTGGGTACTCCAGATATGCGTCACTAAGTATAGTGCGTTCGTTATTGTCCCGATTTGTGAATACCGAATATGAGAAAGGTCCTTTCAAGCTCATCTGCAACGATTTCGGTCCAGCCAACATGATTGTCAGAAGCAGGGAAGACCTCATAATTGTCGGGGTCGTAGAACTCGAGTGGGTGTATGCTGGACCAGCCCAGTTGTTTGCCTCGGCTCCCTGGTGGCTTCTCCTTGACCGACCAATCAATCCAGAGTGGGATTTCAAAAGCAACGAGCCCCCCCCCCCAAGGTGACTGAGCGTTATTTCAACTGCCTCGACCTTTTCAGGAAAGTCCTAGCGGAAGAAGAGGCAAAAATCCCCAGATACCAAAAGAAAAGACAGGTCTCCAAGCTTGTACAATGGTCCCAGACCTCGGGGGCTATGTGGTTTCATATGCTTGTATCAAGTGAATGTTTCGATTCGTACACTTTCCCATGCATGCACCTGTGGCTAATGGTTGGTGATACTTGGTGGAGAGAACGCTTCAAAGAACTGCAGAAGAGAAAGAAGGTGAAAAATTTCGTGGCCTCTAAAATGAAGGGTCCGAATCAGTACGACAAACATGATGAAGAGCTCGAGCAACTCAAATCCTCCAAGGACAATTACCAGATGACAAGGGAGGAGTTTATTGCTGCCGCCAATAAAATCGTGCCTGCAACACCCATTTCTCCTCGTCGACCTTCCCTGTGCCAGAGAATCTGAAGCATATGGAGGGAGTTTTGGAAGCGATCGTGAATATTATACCCCGGTTGTCCTTGCCATTCAAATCCGTCAACTGTACGAGTTTCTTTCTTCCTGTTGATGTTGGTGCGGACCCATATCTGTCTTCTGGGTGATTGGCACCGATGTTTCCGTCTGCTGCGATTGACATGGGGATTTTGACGCGATTGCTGTTCTGGATATCATCTCGCCCGCTCTATAACCAGGGTGAAAGGAAAAGAAACGCGAACTACACATGTCTTGCATAGACCGGCTGTCGCTTGATTTGGGCTAGGAAGAGCCCGAGCTTTTTTCTTTCTTCTTTGTTCTTTATTTGTCTTTCGCCCACGAATGTAACTTAACACGAGTAGCTTTTAATACCGACTTGTCATTCAAGAGAATCTCAACTGCAATGAACGCAATGGATATCTACTCATCTGGTTTCAATTTACGGTACCAAGAACGCCGAGTCGCCGGGGCAAGCCAACTTCGTTCCCTCATTGCAGTGTGTACGTTTAGATTAGGGAATAGGACCTCCGGTGCTGGTCTTACGGCTTAGTGTGGGTTGGGGGGAAGTAGCATGTGCGGTGATTAGGATTTCAACCATTGCTATATATATTGACGGAGAAGTACTTAGTGAACTCGCCAAAACAGCCTAAACAACCTCCCTCCAAACAGTAAAACCGAATTCTCCCCAATCTTCTACGATATAATTACTCAATACATCACCCTACCCTCTTTAGCAAAAACAAAAGAACAAAAAGAAATGTATTCCAAGCTAAAAAAAAAAAAAATAAAATAAAAATAAAAAGCCATCCGAAGAACTCCACCCATAACTGCGGTGGTGGAAAGGCCTCAAGAGCAAAAAATGTGGACTCGCCGGGAATCGAACCCGGGACCTCCTCAATGCGAATGAGGAATTATACCACTAAACCACAAGCCCACTTGTTGTGATAGAAGCTATTAGGTAGTGAATTATATAGGTAAATACACTACTATACATAACTTCGCATGGAAGCGTCGCAACCACTCTTGTAGATATTTTCTTTTCCATGGAGTGGTTAGTACACTGTATCGACACTCCTCGCATAGTTAATATAATTAATTCATTCTGTAAGAATCGCTTATCGGCTGTCACCTGCTCTACATAGCACTTCGGAGTGTACTCTCCGTAGAGTACTTCCACTGTCTAGACCTTTATCAATAGCAATCGAGCAATTAGAAGAAAACACTAGCCACGGAGGACCAGCCTCACTGTATTCAGAAATACCTGTACGAAGATACGAGTGTGTAAATACACAACCGAGCACAAGCACGTACTATACAGAGCCCAGCCCACAACCCAGAAGAAGCACGGAAAACATACCCCAACCAGAATAAGCCTAAATCAACGTCATACACGATCCCCAACTATCGAACTATACCCGGCAGTAGTCCACTCTTACACGTGAAAGGGGGGTATAGATAAAGATTAAACTAAGCACTAATAACGCACACCGTACATAGTTCGGAGTACAAATACAGAGGGCTCGATATTAATTGCCACCGATATCTCGATGATCAGCACATCATGTTTCAGAACCCAATAGCCTCAAATCGCATGTCTCGTCTCATCTACGAACTAGGCTCGCCACGAGTTTCCAGATTGGCGGTGATCGATATGGGTTTCCTGCATCATAGCGTCAAAGCCCAGGAGATGAGCCTGAGGATTACTGTGTACGGTATATGTAGGTGCGATACCCCTGATGCTAGATTCAACGGTGATGGATGGGAGATCGGTGGCGAATTTGATGATACAGATACAGAGACAGAAACGTTGAAATAATCGTTTTCTAGCGAATGGTAGGGTGTGCGTTTGCATCACCCACATTAGAGTATGTATTACATAGAGGCACAGACTGTACAAAAAGTTCAGAATAAACACGTGACAAGAAACAAAAGCCTCCATATGTGCCAAAAACAAGACCCAACCGCTCCCAGTATATCCATATGCAAATCCAAAAAAGACAAAGAAGAGATAAAAGTATTGTCGGGATTGGACCAATCCCCAAAAGTTCAACAGAAGAAAGGAAGAGAAGGCCGCTCCAACAGACGAAAGAAAGACAAGAACAAAACACCAACAATATAATGCACAAGTAATGCTCCGATCACCGGACACTCGTATAAACTGACCCGCCAGAAAATAATATAGAAAGTAAAGAATAATTATAGCGAAGAAGAATCGAAATGTATTCCCACAATGGCCGGGCGATAGCACTTTTTTTTTTTTTTTTTTTTCGTTTCCATTTTCTCTTTTTGTGAGGTTGTCTATTCAAAAGTCGTTCGGCGTTTGATTGTTCGTAAAAGTGTATTGCTTCGGTGTTTGCGAGGGAAGCTGCTGAGCAACGAATCGGTGAGCTTCCTGCTGGTCAGGGAACTCCTGGATCATGAACTTCTCCTCTCCAGTCAAGGACATCGAAGGGGACATAGCTACATGGTCGCCAGCGTGCCCGCTTGCGTCGTAAGAGATCGGGGAGACTTCTGCGGGCTGCATATGGTAGGAAGGATCGGGCGAGGGAATGGTAGGCGCGTCACTCCAGCTGCGAGCCGTCAAAGGACCGGTTTCGCAAGGGGCCGAAGTGGCATAGTCAGGGAAGCTCGTATAGTGGGCGGGAGCGGACATAGGAGGCGCGGCGCTTTGGTACGGATACGATGACATCAGATCCACGGTCATGGGCGTAGCTGGGGGAGATGCGACATTGATCTGCATGGGCTGTGTGGTCGGGAAGAACTGGGCAGATGGCTGCGCAGACAGACAGTAGCTGTCGCTTGGCGATGTCGGAAGCAAGTGATGCATGTCTTCCGGAGTCAGCGGCGTCGGGGGAGCCAGAGCGTTGGTAGTGACAGTTGGCTGCAGCATAGATGCCATGTCTGCCTTGGACGAGTTCAAACCGGCTTCAGCAAATGTCGAGAAGTTGAGAGGCGACCGCTGAGCAGCAGATGCCTTGCGCACACCCGCATACCGCGAGTTGAGAGACTGGGCCGACTTGGACTGTCTGACACCGTGAGGACCACCATAGCCCGGCACCCGGGAGCTAGGCGACATGTTTGCGGCTGCTGACAGCATGGAGTGAGATTTCGAGGTTCCGATCGCAGCGGGCCTTGGCCTCTTTCTCCGGGCAGCCAGATCGAGTTCCTTGCCAGATTTGTCTGCTCGGTGTGTCAGCAGCGGCATGCCGCGTGATGGTGCCGTGGTGTGAATACCAATGCCTTCCATGTGGTGAGCAAGCTCTTCCGACGATGTTCGCCTTGTTAGCGAAGCCTCCGGTTGCAAGGGGTATTGCATGGCGGCGTCGTATGGCGACCCATCAGATGTGCGATGACCCATCCATTCTTCTTGGGCGTGGAATGGCTGACGTTGCGATCTATATACTTCGTCAGTATATCGCTATATACGATGGAAATAATATATGAGCATACCCGTATGACTCCTGAGAACCCCATCCGATCGAGTTATCCTTGGGAGCCTCCCATTCCAGCGGTGCATTGTAGCCGTGGCCGTTGCGCTTGTTGCTGCCGTTGTGTGTCGTGGCGGAAGTCGAGGTGGGAGAAACGGATTCTTCCATATTGTCAGTAATTGGTTGGTTATTCCCGTCATCTCCGCTGTAGGTATCACGGGCTGCAACGGCAGCATTCAAGGCCCTTTGTAAAGATGCGAAGGTCGCCTCACGGGCCGAATCACTTCTGGTCTTCTGATGCTTCGAACGGGATGACGAGGGAGCAGTCGATGATGTCTTGGTTCGCTCACCATTTGAAGCAGTTTCATTTGAAAGTTCTTGCTTGGGGGTCGAGATCTTGTCCGCCTCCTGTGTCGGGGTCCTGTCGCTTTCCTTCTGATCCGTGGGGTCCGACTTGGCTCGCGCAGCCTCCTCAGCTTCAGCCTTGGCTTTTTGCATGCGCTCGAATTCCTCCTGTCGCTTTTGCTGCTTGGCCTTTGCCCGTCGATTTTGGAACCAATTCTATATCCACATCATCAGTTTGAGTTCACTCTACCGTAATTAAAAGGCAAATACTGACAGCCACTCGAGGCAGACTCAGGTTTGTCTGAGCCGCCAATTGACGCTTGACGCCGCTGCTTGGCTTAGGGTGAGCCTGGAATTGAGCCTCCAGCGTCTCCACCTGTTCCTTTGTCAATCGAGGGCGGGAGAGGTTCTCTGCGTATTCCTCGTAGTCCATGATCGGCTGGTGGTAAAAGTCCATCATTTCGAACGGCGGCGGGTGAGTGTAGAGGTAACCATCCATGGGGTGAACCATGGACGGGTGAGCCATTGTCGGGTCGAAAGCCATGGGTTGGTCCATTGGGACCGCGGTATAAGGATAAGGATGGTGAATGTAATTCATTGTTGCGGTTGAAGAAGAGAAGATTGCATTGAACAATTGAGAAGAGGATATCCAGAGATTAGAGAAACGGTGAGATTGGTTGGCCGATGACGAGGCGTCGCAAAGAAGATATCGGTACCGATATAGGTATAGTATATAGTAATAGTTCAACACACAGAAAGAGAAAGAATGATACGAAGGAATGGAAGGTATGTCCGAGAGGAATCGAGACGATAGATATGTATAAAAAAGAACGAACTGGGGAAAGGGAATAGTTAAGAGAGCACTGTCAGAGAATGACTGAAAAGGAACGAACTAGGCCGATGGAGCCCACTGCTAAAAAAAAAAAAAAAAAAAAAAAAAAAAAGAAAAAAAAAAGCGAAGGAGTGTGTCTGATACCAAAAAGGAATGGAAAGGAGGTGAAGCCTCCAGTAACTCAAAAAAAAAAGAAAAAAGGACAGAATGAATGTCGGAGAAAAAGTGATAGAAAAAAAAAAAAAAGAAAAGGAAAAATACAATACCAGTAGGAAAAGAGAGTTGAGATGGAGTTGGGGGGGGGGGAAGAAGAAGCGAAAAGAGAGAAGAGGCTGAGAGAAGCGCTGTCCGGTGATTGGCCGCCGCAGCAGGGGAAAGAGGTGTGGAGGGCGTGTTTCTGATTGGTGGATCGTTGCTCGGAACGGGGGGTGCTCCACCGCGGCTTACGGGCTGTACCTGATACCTGTATCTGTACGTACCGCCATACCGTACCTGGCACTGTATTCTACTTTTCTATTTGTTATTTTTACCTAGATTTAATACTACTTGTATGTGTGAATTAACTATAATAGCCAGAGGAATTGAATACATGATTAAGATAAGTAGAAGTAAAGTACAGAAGACAATCGAATGTCACAATCACATGTGGTACAATATAATACGCCTCGGCGACGGTCGAGCCACCGAGTTCTGGCGAATGATCACAAAAGTGGACTGGCCGTGCTTCCGGCCGAGCGGTTCCAGTTCTAGGGGGTGGCGGTTGGGCAGCAGCGGTGACAGTACGTTACAGTATGCTGGTTATTGTACAGATACAGGTACAGAGTATTAGACAGCTGGATAAGCAGTAAGGAAGACTGTAGATAGCTCGTGCTGAGTATATACATCGTACTCCGTATGTACGGGGTAGTACTCTGTAGTCCTCCGCGGGGGTACCGAGATAGTAAGGGCTAGTCAGCCCATTGCGCCGCAGTCCCACCGTGATCAGATTACAGCACGGAATACAAACACAGACTGTGGATTGCGAAGAGATACATGCAACCATGCCGAGTCAATTGGCAGGAACAGGGACAGGGATGAAAGGCAAAAAATCGCAGGCTAACGGCCAAATAAGCATATCGAGTGCCGGGAACTGACACCACTTGACAGTCGCTTCTCAAATCACATCATAACCCATGAGTTCTCATGCTTTCCACTGACTCAGCTGGGGGTTGTCTATTTCGTCAGTTCCTGCATTAGCGCCATGTTATGTTGTCAGAGTCACTGTTCATCGAGATGTGATAATCTGGTTCAGGGGGATCCATGTGTAGATCGATGGAATTGTAGATTCATCTTCTACACATAAAGTGATAGTATGTAGTATGTAGGTGTATATTCCTTCTTGATGAAGAACAGATACAAGTACCAGTACCATGAATACTCTGTACTTTACTCCGGAGTACATACGGAGTACAAGTATTGGACAAGTCACGGGAATCGGGCTCCATCGAACCTGATTTGCCAAGACCTGCTGCATCCTGGATCGGTGGTACATATTCCTAAAATGGTTTAGTCTCAGCGGACCGTATTCCAAGGTCCCATTCCGCTGTTTTTTTTTTTTTTTTCTTCCCTTTTCTTTTCCGACTGCCCCGATTTCTCCCTTCTTCCTGTGTTCTTCGTTTCTTCAGATGCCGTCAAGATGCGCGGTTCGCGGTATTGTACGCTAGTATTCACCGTGTATTGATTTCAGTACAGTACTGTACTAAATCCTACCGGGGACCTCCCTTCCGATGAACTATCCGAGGCCCCGGCACTGAACTATGTGTAAGCGAGATTCGGATTGCTATTTCCGCCTTCCCTGCCGCTTCTACTCCCCAAGCACAGATCTCCATCTGTCTGGGTTGGCAGCATTGCTCGCAGACCTGTGAATAATAAAAAAGGGCAAGTGACAAAACAGAAAACAAAAAGAAAAAGCGAAAGCGTGGCAGCAGTCAGCCAAGACCCGCTAACATCAATAGTCAACAGATCCCGTCGATCCCGGGATCTGGGTGACTGTATTGGTACAGAGTACAGAGTACAGAGTACACTCCTGTAATTGCTCCCAGGTTGCCGGGTCGCCCGCCAGAGGGACAGACAACCCACTCCCGGACGATCCCCCGGTCACGAGGTTGATTGATTTCCAAGAATCGCTGACTGCAGCGATCCAGCCATTCATCGCTGCGATTTCAAGTGAGGGGTTCTTTTTCTTTGATACTAGCTATCGGACGAGTAGCGCTCAGGCGCGTTACAGGATAGGGTTTTTTTTCTTTCTTTCTTGGTCTTTGTCTGAATGATGAAACTGCAGGGACTAAAACTGACAGGCTCCTTCTTAATTTGAACATCCCGAGGCCTATCTTTTGACAAGTATCAAACGCTCCCCAGCATTATTCAAAGTCCGATAGCGGCCTTGTTCCTGACCTGAACCTCATCCTGGTCCAAGCAGTAGTGTAGTGGTCCGGGTTTTGCGGGAAATAATAATCCAGATAGTACTACTACCCAGCTAGCATTGACTCCGGTTGCTCCGAATGCTCTGTAGATCCAAGATAGGGACTAGAGAGTGGTTCTCCATAGTAATCATTACGCCGATGACGCCGGTGATAGTGATTGTGACAATCAATCGGCTTCTGTTTGGCCATTGACGTGATGGGAGATGAATTGGAGAATGGAGAACTTTTTTTTTTTTTTTTTTTTTTTTTTTTTTTCTCTCAAGCCGAGGGAGAGCCGAACTTGGTGTGGTGGGGTTAGGGGTATGTAGGACTCTCTGACAGGCAGAACTTTTTGATTACTTTTTGGAGAACCGCTGGCTGAAGTTGAATGATGTACACTGGATCCGCTCACGTGTGTACCCTGTCTAGTGTGGGTTCGCGTAACCAAATGGGGCCTGAATTTGACATTTCCCTCACATCAATGATCGTCTATGTATCTCGGCAGCTTGATGGGGCAGAGCATTACTCCTTCGAGATAGTTCTGATGCCAGTACACAGCGCCGGTACCTTGTCAACATCATAGTTTGAGATGCTTTTTACACTGATATACACTGATAGGAGATTCACGCTTCAGGAGGATCCGCAGTGAATCCGCACGGATCGCTTCCCGTTCCTAGAAACTATTGAACCGGAACCAGACGCTGGGCCGTTGCTGTCCTGATGAAAAATGAAAGGGCAAGAACAAGGACAGTATTATTGGAGCTTGAGTAAGAGAAATTCCCCGAAGATCAGCTAATTCCCTCACGGTGATGCTGCGGAGTACAGAAGTAAAGTGATGAGACAGTACTCCATACTAGACGGCGGCATCTGATTTGAATTGTATGCCCCATGCACTAGCAACTTGTCGCCGGGCATAAGGTTTACCGGAACTGTACGATGTGCCATTCCATCCTCTTGGGTTTTGGAGTTCAGAGTTTTACAGTTCTATGGATTCATTCAGGGGCTGAAATTGATGCCTGTGTACTATTTACCGAACAGGGAAAGACGGTGGCGGTGCAACTACATCTCAGCCGCAGTCTCCGCTTCAGCCACAGCCACAGTACCCTCTCATGCAGGGAATTTGTCATGGCGGCTGCAAGATGCAACCCTCCAACAGACAACGGACACCATGTACTTGGACGAGAATAGAATGACGGTGTGTGTGTGCGTGATGAACATCTGTACGTTTGCGCTGGTCACATTTCTGCTGCCTGACCTGACTTCTGACTTTCGGTAGGATTGTCGCTGCGTGACAGCTGAGTGTTCTTCTCTTGCTGTACTCTGTACCGTACCCCGAGACAAATCTGACAAAAAAAAAAAAAAAAAAAAAAAAAAAAACAAAAGAAAGGAATAAAATGACTGATCGAGGAAGATAAGAAGAAAAAAATAAAGGAGTAGAAAAAAAAAAAAAAAAAAAAAAAAAAAAAACCATGCACGGTACTTACTACCGTGCATATCCGCCATCCCTTACATCCTTCAAGCCCAGATGCAGCGATGCAGCAGTGCAGTGAGTCTGTGACAAGACCGCCCGGCTGAAAGACCCGATGCGCAATTGTTACCAATTGGTCTTGTCGAGTGCTTAACCACTGTCCTGAGGCTTCTTTCTAGCCGCTGCAGAGTACTACGTTCTGACTCGTATGCATTATGTGGATTGTGGTGGATTGTGGTGGTGCCATCCCCAACCAAACCAAATCAGGTGGAATCGAGTCCTCTACAGCTACTCGTGTGCACGGATCGCGGTCTTATGGTTGGCTTACAGGTTCGTACATACGAGCGTACTTGTACTTGCCAGATACATCATACCGTACGATACAGGCACCTGCACCGCACCTGCTCATGCCCACCCACTCGCCTAACCGTTTCAAGGCGAGGCACCTCGGCTCTGCAGGTGAGGTAGTAGTAGCAGTAGCAGTCACATCTGTCCTGTCCTGCAGGAAACCTTGGTCGATATCGGCGGGGAAGATAGGCTTTTTGGTGAAGTCAAGGTGGCAATACTACTCCCTTTCGGAGAGTGGCCAGTTACCCCCTCTGTATCGTCTCGAGTCCGCTGATAGTGTTTATGTTCCCTGAACAACCGGATGGGGGCCGTACCACCGTAGTCTTCTCAATTGAAGTAAACTACTCGTATACCTACAGCTACAGCGTAGCGTAGCCAGCAAGGCTCACCGCCGCATTGCTTTACATGCTGATAATTGGAACTTGAAATCTGGATAAAATCCCCGGCTGCCTTGATTCGAAGCAAAAGATGCTCGTCTTCCCGTCGATAGTGCAGTGCACTGACAGCAGCAACGGCAACAACCCGTTTGCCATATGGGATCCCATGCGTTGTACAGATGGTATGGTAGAGTTCTATATCTATCCCCAGCATGAGATGTTGGCTTTATCGGTCGGTAAATAACGGTACGAGGACACAGGGCATGGTCCTGACTCGATTCGATCGTAATTTGTTGGGCGTTGATCGCCTTTTCCAAGGGTGGCCTTAGGTACTTGTATATCATGCAAGGTAGATACATGCATATGTACATGTCACATCGTTTGACCCTATCTACAGAACGAAGGATCCAGAGCTTCACCTTCTGTTCCATGGATCGTGGAAGCCGCCTTACTTACCGCTCATGTCTTCCGTACTCCGTACTCTGAATCGAATGCCTATTGAAGCGCATCCCGAATCTCCAACGTCACCCTTCCCCCCTCAACACCCTTAACCTCAACACTCTCCAAATCCTTCACAATCCAATCCGCCCCAGCATCCCGCAACTGACCCAGCGTATGCGTCGACGCAAGCGCAAGCACCTTAAACCCCGCCGCCTTCCCAGCCTTAATCCCCGACGGCGCATCTTCCAGCACCACAATCGAGTCCGATCCCGGGTTCTCAAGGCCCAGCTTCTCACGACCAAGTAGGTAGCAGCGGGGGTCGGGCTTTCCCAATCCAACGTCCTCTGCGACGACAAGGACGCGCGGGTGTGCGAGGCCAAGAACACCAAGCCAGCCGTCGACCAGCGCGCGGGTGCCGGAGGTTACGACGCCCCAGTTTGCGCGGGAGGATTCGAGGGCGGAGAGGAGAGCGCGGGCACCGGGGATTTCGATGGCGTCGGAGCCGTATTCTTGGGGGATGCGGCCTTCGACGTAGCTGACGTCTTCAAACAGGCTATCAGTATCTGCTTGCTCCCTCCCTCTCTTGCGGTATGTTAATCAGACAGGTAACGTACACTCCCAATTGGCCTTGCTCTTATCATACAGTGCCAATGTATCGATACTCCTTCGTCCGTGGGACGTAGCCAGGATGGCTTTTGGGTCTACGCCCAGTTCATTTCCGATTCTGTAAGAAATCCGTATAAACACATGACTCTTATTCTGCGGTGATCTGCGGGACGAACTTGTGCCAGTGCTTGACGATTGCTAGCGCAGGTTAGCTATGAGTGTAACATATGTAAAAGAATAGCGCACCATCTGTTGAGTCAACGATTGTGCCGTCGAAGTCGGAGAGCACTCCGTCGAAGGTGTGAATTTGCGGAGGGGCTGAGAAGGATCCTTCGGTCATGGTGGTGGTATGCGATAAAGATCAAATCTAGCGGTATAGGGTATCTAATAAGTCAAGACAAGAGAATCTCTATGCAACAAACAGAAAGAAAAAAAAAAAAAAAAAAAAAAAAGCCGTACAATCGATCACCAAATCTGTAGAACGGATGGCGGGGAGATATCGGAGATCGGCCAAAGTTTTCCCGTTTATCTTAGCGTTGCCTGTTTCGTCGATATCAACGTCTTGTGTCATTTTCTTTTGTCCAGTTTACTGTCAGCTACAGTCTACAGGTATCTACAATGATAACAACGATATCTCGGAGGTGAAGAGGAAGAACTCCGAGTAAGAAAACTATTGACCAAGGCCTATTATAGACAAATGCATTGCGCCTTATCTCCGCTGCCGAGCGAGTTTAGACTTATTCCAAAGGAACTTCGACTACTAAAACACCACCATTAAGGAGCCAACCACAACAGCCACAACGAGAGACACCACACCAAACCATCTATTCCCACGGACCGCAACAGCCCTAATTCCGCCAGCAGCAGCACCCTCAGACGTGGAGGACGCGGCAGCAGTACCACCTCCAGTAGGGCTAGAAGTGACCGTGCCAGTCCCAACCAATCCACCAGCCTGACTGATAAGCGACTTACAGTCACCCGACTGGCCTTTAGGCGATTGAAATCTCGCTGCTCCGTTGAAATCGCACGCCGACTTTCTCTTCTTCTGGCCCTCGTAGTAGCGCTTGAACGCCTGAGATAGCTGGTCCTTGCTGGCGCAGATGCTGTAGGCGCCATACTCTCCCGTGGTTGCGTTGTGAGAAATGCCGTCACAGATGTGCACGCCGTATCCGCAGACTTCCCCGAAGAGTTCGCCGTACTACTCAGCGTCTATTCTGTCGTTGACAACGCAGGATAGACTGGATACCATACAGGAGCAAAGCTTTGAGTTGGGGGTAGGGGGCAAGGGGCTTGCCTGTGCGAGCCAGGTGTCGTCAACGGTGGGACATGCGCGCGGGGTGCTGGTTGGGGTGTAGCTGACGCTGTTGACTCCAATGGGAGTGGCACTCTGGATCTCCTTGGAGTAGTAGCTGAAGTCAACCTCGGGGGTGACAGAGTTGCTGTCAACGGAGACGAGGCCGTAGTCGTTATCGGTTTCGAAGTACATGTAGACGATGCCGCCGCTCCAAACGTCATTCATCTGAGGGTCGAATAGCACGGGGACGTCGCTGAATTTGCGGGGCTTCACGGTGTTGCAGCCGTACTCGGAGAAGAAGACTGGGATGGAGTAGTTGTGGTACTCGTCGGTGCGGTCCTCATAGCCAGATGTTTGGTACGTCTGGTCGCCGCACCACTCGTAGATGTTGAAGCCGAAAAAATCAAGTGCGGTTGACTGGTCCCCGCAGTTCAGATAATCGGACAGCGGCATGTGAATATCTTCCTGGTCAGTGGTTGCATACCCAATACCCAAAAACTCTCTGTACCCTTTCTGCTTGATATACGATTTCATATCCCTCGCCGCAGCCCTTACAAACACAGCAGTATTGGTCTGGTTCACCTGATTGGCAACCTCATTGCCAACGAAGAAACCAATGACATTATCATACTTCTGGAACGCGTCGACTATAGCAGTATACCGCTCGTACTGCGCGACCGTCCAGTCCGGCGAGTTGGCTTCGATCGAAACAGCGGGGGACGACAGATCGGTTATGACATAGATGCCTGCATCGGCTAGCTTCCGCATACATGCATCGTGGTTCGCTGATAGATCGACGGTGTACGTCCGGATGACATTTGTCCGCAGCTCTGTTAGATAGGGGATGTCGCGCTCGCAATTGGAGACATTGGAGAGAGGGTCTGTGTAGCTGGTGTCACTTGTTTGGCCTGTGCCCCCGGCTCCTCCGCCGTTGTAGTCCTCTAGTGTTGGTCAGTATTTATGGCGCGGAGAGCGAGCAGAGAATATTACCTTGGTAGGCTATTCCATGGATGCAATTGACCACAGTCAGTAATTGTCTTTTTGGAGAACTTGGCAAGACTCACAATTCAGTGCCATTGTTGGAGTAGAAGAACTTGGAGCTCTGGAGGATGACACAGTTAGTAGATGGGTCTCTCAAGCAAGGTAGAGAGTACTTGCTTTGGTTTCAATGGTTGGGACACTGGCGACAGCATACCCTGACAACAGAGATATTCCAGCCAAGGTAGAGACGCGCATTTTGATGCAATGACTACGGTCCTGTAGAGAACGAATGTGTCGCGAGGACCAGAAGCAAGCTCAAGCGAATCAGTCTCTTGAAATGGACCAAGCAGAAGAAAGAAATAGGAGCCTAAAAGAAGCAGAGAGATAAGTGAGGCTGCCTGGTATTTCGGAGGCAAGTATCCCGTTAAGCCGTATTTCCCGACCCTAGTCAATTGCTCTGTAGCCGACGGTCAGTGGCCCAGCCCCAAGTACCCAGTGAGTGTTGAGTGGATTAGCGCTTGATGCTGCGGATAGCGGATACAGGATCTATAGCCGGTTGACTCCGAGATTGGAATTTGAGGCATATCGACTGTTTGATCGATAGTTCGCTTCCTGATCGTATGGGAAAGCATACGGTGTTGCGGCACAAAAATGCTTACATTGTACTAGTAAGCTTGGTATGATGTTGAGCAAGACTGCCTAGTAATTGATATGATAGAGCTGAGGACTTGGGTACTCAAACATAAGGCACATTTTTCTTACTACAGCAAATTTGAAGCTACACAAAATGGGCATACATGGCGCCTCCGCAAGAGCTTCATCCTCACGTACAAGTCGAGCAACAAAGGACGAAGGTGCTAGCTCGGCTATGTCTCCCAGTGTGGTCAAGCATTGTAATGGGCTCGTGGAGTCAAATATCTGGGGGGGGGGGATCTCGATAGATCCGGTAGACTCCGAGATCAGAGATCAGGGTATCCAACGGCGATTTGCAGGTTGATCACTTTGCTGATCAGCTGTTTATGTAGACCTTCCGAGCATGAACTGTTCTTCTGAGGACAATCAGTCGCAATGCAATAATTTACGCTCAATGTGTTCGTTTAATTCGCTGATGTGACCTGATAATGGAGTGACTAAAACTGCCTCTGCTCGGCCTAGTTCCGTGGAGGTCATGTGCTGCTAGGATCTAATGTACCTGTAGACTAAGCAAAATGCAATTCTAAGCCCCGCTTTGAGGCGTCCTAGTGAAAGTTCCTTGGAAAAGGATCCGTACTTATCAAGGGTCCTCCTGTGGGATGTCCGGAAGGGGCTGGTATAGTTCTTTACTACTTGATTTGTTAGACTATATATTCAGTCTTGCTGTAAACTTGACATCTGTTGCAAGGAAATACTTCAGCTATATGGAAGGGGAAGATCTCTAAATTAGAGTCCTATTTTTTTTTTTTTTTTTTTTTTTATCAACGTAGCTTTCAGGCACGTCGCCTCAGATTTGCCGAGCGGCAATTGCCGATTCTCACTTCCTGACTATTCCTACTAGTTAGATAAAGTAATAACATTCCATTCATATGGGGTTCCAATTCCGCTGTCATCTCTCCTCGACAAGCCTTGTCAAGAAAGAGTCATGACCAGGCGAGACCCTTTTGCAGTTCTACCAGGGCCGGTCCTGGGGATGATACTTGTGGGCTTGGAGGACCTTGCATCTCTTCATAGACTCTGTTCTCAATCGCCCACCATTTTCTCTTTACTCCATGAACATGGCACCGCAACACGAATTATCGAGGCAATAATGAGTATCAGCGTGCCACAACAAACCCAGGTCTTGATTCGAAAATTTGCGTTTCTACGATGGAATATCCGGTCCATGTCAGGTCTCAATGCTTTCATTGAATAATACATCAAAAACGACAACGATTACGATCGTTTACCTCGCGAGCTGCCTACGCCCATAGTATGCGATATCCTGGCCGCGGCAGCAACCATCCGATATCTAGCCCATGCCGGTATGCATGAGATGATCAATCGCTGCATGTCTCTGGAGTTGTTACGTATGCAGAACCCAAGGAGATATATTCGCAATCCACATCGTACGCCATCATTGTGGACCTCAGAATACTTCCCTGTCCCAAAGCCACCTCGAGAACAATGCCAGCAGATTGATGTTGGGCCGCCGTCCACAATTGAGGAGCAACGAGCCATTCGTGCTCTTTGGCAACTTTTCCTGATATGGGAGCTACACAGTGCCGTTAGTGAGCCAAATTCTCGCTGGGACTGGGCCCCCAATGAGTTTCATCAGTTGCAAGACTTACATTTTGATGAAATCTGGAAGCACTCTCTGCCAAATAAAACCCGGGAGCAAATTAAGACCATGGCTGATTGTAGCTGTCTCTTTCCTGCTCTATCCTCCCCGATGGAAAAATACCGAGCTGCCAGATCCCTCGCGCGCAGTGAGCAATGGCGTTGTCAATACGACTTCCCCCATCCTGCTATACCCGATCTTGATAATGATATGGAGTTTGACATCGGTGCTCCAGGATATCGCTTTGTGCTTGGTGATCTTTCTGGATGGTACACATCACCCGCCCGGTATGTGGAGTTTCGTGTCTATCGTCGTTTTGGTTTTGCAATTTGGGATTATAAGCGGATGGAAGGGCTCGGACTTCTGTATCAAGAGTCAGATGGTCCTCGGATGCCCCAGAGCCCCAGGGGGGAACCAGATCTGTATGTCCGATGGGAAAGTATTTTGAGTGAGGATGATTTGGAGGAAATCGAGCGCAAAAGGAAGCATTTCTGGCCAGGCAGAGAAAAGGTCAAAATGGAACTTCCATGGTAATAAAAGAAGGACTAAGACACTTTATAAGTGAATATATTCTATATTCCAAACCACAACAAGCTATACCCTCGGTAGTGAAATCAAGATGCACATCGTACTTCCTCTCTCCAAATGCAGTATGTATAGCGCCCTTCCACTAGTTTGGTTGTCGCGCTGGCATACCTCGTTTCTCGAGAAGCCCATTGACTAGGACGGTAGTATAAAGTCGTCAATCGTGAATGTCATTGTTGATGCTCTCACCGGAGTCTAATGGATTGCTCGACTTCAACAAGCTGATGGATGAAATGGCTTTAAGTTCTAATTGTGCTTTGTGGCTAATCAGAAATCATGCCACACTTCTCGCATGTGAAGTCTTATTGAACTTTTCATTCCCAGGCGTGAAGGCCGAGAGTGATAAAATCGGATGCATGTTTAGGGCAGGCAGGGAGATATCGGAGATCGGCGAATGTTTTCCCGGTTATCTTAGCGTCGTCCGGATTTTTGCAAAATTTCTCGACATCTTCAGGTGTTTTCCTCATTTGGTATCAACCTCTTATCTTATTCTTTTGTTTATTACATTGGCAAGATGGGTTTTAATATAGGTATGTTTTACTCACACCTTTTAATTTCTCGCTGCAATCGCTAACTGCCGCAGGAAAAACTTCTAAGCGGACGCCCACCCGGTTACGCCACAAGATCGCAAAGGCTTCTGCATCTAAGGGTCGCAAGGAAAGAAAGCTTGCGAAGAAGGTATGTCGACGTTTTATACACACATGCGTCGATTCGAATTCTTACATATCCCGATAGAACCCCGAATGGCGCTCGAAAGTCAAGAAGGACCCCGGCATCCCCAACCTCTTCCCGCTCAAAGACCAAATGCTCCATGAAATTGAGGAAAAGAAGCGTTTGAAGGAGGAAGAACAGAACCGGATTCGCGATGAGGCCCGTGAGCGTCGTCGTGCAGAGAAACAGCAGCAGAAGGCGCAAACCGGAGCCGAGGGCGAGACCATGATCGATGATGAGGAGCTTATGGACGACGAGGAGGATGATATGGATGCGGATGTTGGTGACTCGTCGAACCCTATGGCTGCGCTGCTTGCTTCCGCGCGGGCTAGAGCGGCGGAGTACGAGGATCAGCACGACGATGAGGATGAGGATGATGAGGAGATGGACGAGGATGATGACGACGAGGATGGTATGGATGAGGATGACGAGAGTGGTGGAATCTCGCTTGGCGCTTCGTCAGTGACACCCGTGGATTCGAGTTCGTCCAAGGAAAGCTCGAGACGCGCATTCGACAAGGTGTTCAAGCAGGTCGTTGACGCAGCGGATGTCGTCCTCTACGTGCTGGACGCCCGTGACCCCGAAGGCACCCGGTCGAAGGAAGTCGAGCGCGAAATCATGGCCGCCCAAGGAGGCTCGAAGCGATTGATTCTCATCCTCAACAAGATCGACCTCATCCCCCCAGCGGTGCTGAAGGGCTGGCTGGTGCACCTGCGCCGGTACTTCCCTACCCTGCCGCTCAAGGCCTCCAACGGCACCGCCAACGCACACAGCTTCGACCACAAGCAATTGTCCGTCAAGGGAACCTCGGAGACGCTCTTTCACGCGCTCAAGTCGTACGCACACAACAAGCAAATGAAGCGGTCGGTATCGGTCGGTATCATCGGCTACCCCAACGTCGGCAAGTCCTCCGTGATCAACGCCCTCATGTCCCGTCTGAACAAGGGCTCCAGCAACGCCTGCCCAACAGGCGCTGAAGCCGGCGTGACCACCAACCTGCGCGAAGTCAAGCTCGACGGCAAGCTCAAGCTCATCGACTCCCCCGGTATCGTCTTCCCCAACACCAACAACTCCGACAAGAAGTCCAACAAGAAGAAGGTAGACGATCACGCCCGCCTCGTGCTTCTCAACGCCATTCCGCCCAAGCAGATCGAGGACCCCATCCCCGCCGTCAACCTCCTGCTCCGCCGCCTATCCAAGTCTGAGCAGCTCATGAACAAGCTGGTCGAGGTTTACCAGATTCCCGCAATCCTCCCTGGCCAGGACCAAACCACCGACTTCCTGATCCACGTCGCCCGCAAGCGCGGCCGTCTGGGCAAAGGTGGTGTTCCCAACGTCGAAAGCGCAGCAATGACCGTCATCAACGACTGGCGCGATGGCCGTATCCAGGGCTGGGCCAACGCCCCGGTCTTGCCTGTTGCGACCACAACGGCTGACGGAACTACAACAGCCCCCGCTGCCGGCGAGGGTGTGGACACGAAGCAGGTTGTCACGGAGTGGGCTAAGGAATTCAAGATCGAGGGATTATGGGGGAATGGCGAGGGTGATGAGGAGATGGCCGAGTAGATGTGTTTTCTTTTATTTTCCTATCATATTTTATTTATGGATACCAAGGCGTTTCTGGTATAAAAAGGTAGTCAATGATAGTCATGCAAATATAAAATTGTTAGTTGTCTACTCTGTACAAGTAATAATCCTTTCTCAATATGAAAAATGTATGGTACGTTCAACCACTCAGAACGCGCTCCCGCGGGCAAATCGCGTCACTCGCGGAGATCTCTTCACCTCTTTATCTTCCACATACACGTCTATATCTGCACCTATAATACCTATATAAACCAGATTGAAAATTTTCAACACCCGACTATTTTGGAATCACACCACGCCCTCGAAAAACCCATCTACACTCGAGACCACCATATAAAGACAGACCGCTACGATGGCCCGAAAATCCACCAGCACACCTGCCTCTGCCTCACAAGAAGACAACAACTTAATGCCCTCCTCGCAGCCCTCGTCCTCGCCTCAAGCAAAGCCCTCACAATCGCAACCGCAATCCCAACCGCAACACCAGCAAGTAACAGAGCAGCAATTAAAATCTCGGGCTGAGAATGGTGTTAATGTTGAGGTATCCCCTCCCTCCCCGAAACACTGCACACTATGTCCAGAACAAAAGAACTCCAATGGAAGGGACAAAAAGAGCAATCTGCTAACAGATAATAATAATAATAATAAAAGGACTACCTCCTCCCCCGCAGCCTAACCGCGCGCCTCGCAAAATCCGTCCTGCCCCCAAACACCACAATCCAAAAAGACGCCCTCCTAGCCATGCAAAAGGCCGCGACGGTGTTTGTCTCGTATTTATCTTCTCAGTGCGCCCTCCTCCCTTCCCTCTCTCCCATGTCACCAGGAAACTTTTCGAAACCCGGAACTGGGGAAATATAAAATATGTTTGTATGTGTACTAATGGCGAGGCGATAGTGCAAACGAAGCAACCCTGAAACGGACCGTCGCGCCGACGGATGTATTCAGTGCGATTGAGGAGTTGGAGTTTGGGGGGTTCAGGGAGAGATTGGAGAAGGAGGTGGATGTTTATACGGAGGTTAAGGCGGGGAAGAGGAAGAAGGCCGAGCCTGGTGGTGGTGCTGCAGAACAGAAGGGCGAGGAGAAAGTGAATGAGGAGGAGAGTGGTGTTCGTGGTGCGAAGAGGGTGAAGAGGGTTGGTGAGGGTGAACCCGGACAGGCGATGGGTGATGTTGAAGGTGAGGGTGAGGGTGAGGGTGAGGGTGATGAAGATGAGCCTGAACCTGAAGAGGAGGAGGAGGATATCGAGGAAGAGGAGGCAGAAGAGGACGAGGACGATGAAGAGGAAGAGGAGGAAGCGGAGGAGGCACAAGAAGACGATATCAACCTGGTCGAGGATCTGGATCGGGACTCCCGCGCGCAGCGCACCATGGACCCGGATGCTGGTGCTGATAGTGACTCGGATGATGAAGGGCCGGACTCGCAGTTGCGTGGGGATATGAGAATGGATTAGATACCCTAGTACATTCATGGTAATTATATTGGATAATACAGATAATACAGATAATACAGAGTATCGGTATGCAATCAATGTACATTATACATCCAACTATAAAATTATACTCAGCCGCTGCATCAAACATGACCCCCGTCAGAAAAATATAGGAATACATAAGTATTAAATGAAATCCGAGAAGAATGAAGCAACCAACGCCATAATATCCAGAAACGCCATACCAGACCGCAGCGACTATGCAAACATCATCATCTCCAGCAAACGAATAACCAGGAGAATTGAGACAAAATGAATCGTTCATATACAAAGTGCAGTCCTGATAACCAAGTAGGACGTCCAAAAAAAAAAAAAAAAAAAAAAAAAGAAAAGAAAAGAAATGAAAATGAAAATGAAAATGACCAAAACGCCATGGAGCATGTAACACTGGTATCTTAAATCCATTGCCACCAGAATAATAGAGAAGAAGACAGAACGATGGGGACTCCTGCAAATAGTCACACGGGCCGGTTCAACAAATTGTCGAATCCTTTCGGAATCGAAGGCGAATGGATCGTATCCAACTTATCACCAGCCTGCTGAGACATAAGGCCGTTTGTGCGGGCTGCTCCGGCTGGAAGTGGAAGCATAGCCTTGGATGCTTCCTCTTTGGAGAGCTTGTCAGTACCTGCTGCTGTGCCCTTGGTGACTGCGCTGAATTTGGTAATCTTGCTGTTCGTGGGCTGTGCCTTGGTTCCCTTCTTGGGAGCCTTGGGCTTAGCAGCAGGCTTCTTGGCTGCGGGCTGTTTCTTCGGAGGATTCGTCTTAGCGGCACCAAGGACATCCTTGAGGTTGCGTCCGCGACTGGCTGGGGTGGGACGACCCCCCTTGGCAGATGCTTTATGCGGCAGCTCCACATCCTCGTCGTGGCTGGATGACGGCGTGGGGAAGGCCGTGATGGTCTTCTGCTTCTTCTTGGGCGTCTCAATGACAACAGACAACTTGCCCTTGGCTTGCTCCATCTCGGACTCTTCGACGAATTCTGCCGTATGGTCGTCCCAGCGTCTCAGGTTGGCTAACCTGGCGACTTCTTCGCAGTCCCCTTTGACCATCAGGTCAAACGAGTCTTCAAATTCCTTGCCCGTTGGCGGCTCGTTGTTGATCCACATGGTGACTCCGTTTTTGCGACCTTTAATCACATGACAGAGGCTCTTCACCAGGCGACGCACTCCGGGAATCTTCATGCTGGTGCCAACGACGATTAACGCGTCCGGACGCGAGCGAATATCCGCGTTCATGACTGATGTGATGGCTTCCTCGTCGGGATTGTGTTCGTTGTAGAGGACAATGCGGGGTCGCATCTTGCCCACACCATGACTGCGCTGGCCGGTTTCGAGACGGAATTGGTTGGTGCGCGAGCACTCGGGACATTCAGGGGCGTCGGGGCGGGCGAACATGTCGCGATCAAAGGTTCCCAGGTGACGACATTTCTGACAGACCATCTTATCCAGACTGCCGTGAAGCTGGATTGTGCGCGGCCATGGGGCCTTGACATTGAGGGGGACCTGGGTCGCCAGTGGGGGCATAGCCGTCTCAATGCCATCAATATTCTGCGTATACAACCGTGTAAGACGGTTTTCCTGCCCAAGAGAGGCCAGCATGTGGTGAAAGGCCGTGGGGCTGGTTTTCTCAGCTTCTTCCGACAGCGACCGCACCATGTCCTGAAACGACGCGGTCAGAGTATCATCCTGGTAGACGGAGGCGTCGAAAAGGAGTTTCCCAGACGCCTTGAGATTATGTTTCTTCTGTAGCGATTTGAACAAGCCATCAGTGGAACGAAAATCCGGAACTGGTAAGTCGTCAGATGTTAGTTTCGTGGAGAATGGTTGTAAAGGTGAGGTAAGACACGTACTACCCGCAGATGTTGAGATGCCCGCACCAGCAATGACGACAACTTTGCGGTGTTTCCGAAGAGTCTTGACAAGTAGATCAACTTGCGATTGCTGTTCTTGCTGCGAAAGAAGCGAATCTGGCGTGAGGTCGAGCTCGCGAGAAACGCGCTCCTTGGGCACTTTGGGGGTCGCGACTCGGCGTCGCTTGCTGGCGGGCGGCCCTTCTTGGCGTTTGTCCTCCTGTGATGGCGGCGGCGAAGGGAAGAAGCCAGGAGGAGCGATGGGAGATGATGGAGGAGAGCTTAGCTCTGAGGCGTCTGAGAAATCATCATCCATGGCGATATAGTGGAATACACGTCGTTGTCGTAGTGGTAGAGGTAGGGTGGTAGTGGTAGTGGTAGTGGTAGTGGTCGTTGTCGTTGTCGTAGTGGGAGTAGGGGTGAGGTTAGGTCAGAGAAAAGCACCACAATCAGGGAAACCGCTTCAAAAATTCAATCATGGGGAAGGAGAGGGGTATAAAGGCAAAAAAAGAATATCCAAGAACATAGAAAAAGAAAATGCCTCGCAGTGAATGAATACTAAACTGCCAATATCGGCCAGGACAGGGCTGAAGAGGAGGTTGAAAAAGAGAAGGGCAGCCTCCAAGAGAATTTAATCGCGCTCCAACAGATGACAAGAGGAGACTTGGATCTGCTCGCTTGGGTCCGCCCACAGTAGTAGTATGGAGTACTACGCTATGGAGGAGTAGAAAAAAGAAAAAAAAAGAAAAAAGAAAATGTGTTTGTTTTGACCGCACGAACAGCAAATATAGCAAAGACGACGCTAGGAATGCGATTGACAGGTTAATTGAAAGGGAGTTCTCTTGCTGATGTTCTTAAATGGACATCATTCTTGCGGGTTACTGAGTAGTGATGCTACTGCCACTCTACGGAGTACTCTATGCGGTATGGATGCTAGCTCAATTGAACAGCACTTGTACATGTATTTATAGTTAGTTACAGTCTATGCCTGCCTGTATTTTAGGGCAGTAGCAATGATCATAATCTAACTATCTGATATTCTTATCCTTATATTGTAACCCATCGATCAACGTTGAATTGTTTTGATCGTGTTTTGATTTTGCATTGATGCTTACCTCATCTTGCGGATGTGTATACAACCAATCAAGATTTCGGACCTGACGGGAGCTAACTCGGTGGGGTAACAATCTTAATTACTATTGGCCATCCCCGTTGGCACGACTACCGACCGCACATGATCTCACCTGACCGCTGAGTCAGCCGCTCTTATGCGAGTCAAGGCGATCAAAACGAGCAGAGATACTGTTCTGGATAGAGATGGTTATGTGATATCTGGATATTTCTCTTTTTACTTCGATTGCTTCTTTTCGCTAGGCTTATTTGACTTGAGATACCCCTTCTTTGCTGTTACGCCCCGGTTTTAATTGTATACGTTGGTTGTTCGTCAGTTCCATATCGCAGTTGCCCAGAAAATAATGGTGCATTAATCTCGTCTTTATTCTGTCTCCCCCCCCCCCCAGTATGCCCTTGATGATGGACGACGGCATCAACGTGGACGATTTGTTTGGTGAGTCCGGCTCTCTCGAGCTGGGTTTGTCCCCGACGGCTCCTAAAGGCCTAGCTCAACGGCTAGATGAAATGCGCTTATTAGGATGTTGCCAGTATGTGATTGTCGTATATGTATAGATCTGTGTACGATAACTGACATTGCATAGAAAAATTTCTTGGTCACGGCTCGGGTGCATCGCGTACATCTCCCGAGACGGCTTAACGGTCAATGTCCGCTATCTTCATTGTCAACCCTCTGATGGCAGATGGTGTCTTAGTGAGGATACGCCTTTGTTTCCGGTCACTGAGGCCCATGGCAGCCATCCACTGGTCCATATCTGCTGGAACGAGAGCGGCTCAGAATTGGCCGTCGTGGACTCGTCGGGCCGCGTATCGATCTATTCTATCTCTATTGCTCTCAATAGCATTGCTGGTCAGCGCCAGGCAGCTTTCGACCCTGATGATGAGATCAATCAGGTCGTTGGGATGATGTGGTTGAGCACTCAGCGTTCGGTATGTTACTTCCCTCATTTCGATGATCATGTATTGAACATTTTAGGTCCACGCATTCCTCCAAGCGGCCAAAGTAAATGGTCGTTGGGCCTATTCTCCCTTTCGACGTCGCCCAATTGGTCCTTTTCATCCGGCAAATAAAGCAGCCTTGGTGTGCGTGACCAGATCCGGCCTGATCAAGCTGCTGTACCAGAACCCGGATAGTCGATGGGCGGAGATATCTGCAGAGTTAAAGAACACCAGCTATTCTGACAGGCTCCTGACTCATGCTTCTCTGGTAGCAACCCAAGGTAGCCGATCCTCGCCCCTTGATACGGAATCTGACTAACAACGCGAAGCCGGTATCATTGTCGTTACTCATTCAGTATGCCAAAAGATTTGTGTCTATCGCGTTCACGTCTCCTGGAATCCTCCTCAATGGGACCCAAATCTACCTAAACAGTCGAATCTCTTTCCCGTGCCGAGTTTTCGTTTTGCACACGGTAACGTCGAGACACCTAGTGGCTTCTGGAACGCATATCGCAGCACAGGCGAAAATGAAGAAGCACCATCATCAACCAACTCCATTTATGCCCTGACTCACTTGGAAATCATTCCTGGTGCCGTCGATAACCCGGCAGGCTCCACGGCAAATCCTTGGATTCTTGCTGTCTATTCGAACCCTCTCCCCGCTACGCCTGACCATACAGGGCAAAATGGCTCTGCTAGTATAATCGTCCGATGGCAGTTAGAAGCAGCTTCACAGAACCTTCACCCCAAGTTTGACGAGGTGGTGTCGAAGAAGAACCATAATGCTCAAATTAAGGTGCGTCTCTAGTACATAACTCGCTTTACGGAATCAGCTACTCACGATGGTAGCCAAAAATGGAACTGCGCCGGCTCGAAGACACCCATGTCGATAAATATGTGATCTCGGTTGACCAAGCAGAGCATGGCACCGTGCTAGCCATCACCTACGACGACAGTTCAATAACCTTCTGCGATCCGAAGACCATGGCTGTATTCAACGGAACGGATGATAACTCGACAGTAACATGTTTAACCCAAGCGGGATTCCATTCTCCTCCGGAGGTTTCAGGCCTTCAGATCAGTTTCTCTCCCAGTGCTTGTGGTTCTGTCATGTTAGACAGCGAGGGTCAAACGCAACTACGGCTTATGGAGCATTCTTACGGGGCGGAAAATGGCCTTTTCGACGAGAGTAGGTTGATGTTCCTGGATTAACTGATCTGGACTAACAATCTTCAGGCAAGTTCTCTGCGGCCATTGCAGCGCTTACGCTGGCGTTTTGTCGGGGTTGTGGAAGCGATATCAACACGGATGATATATTGATGCTTGTCATGCGTCAACTCTCATCTGGTCAGTTCTATCCTCCTCCTCAGGACTTCCCCCTTTAACAACACACAGAGGCCCAAACTGCGTTCCTCAACGAAATCTACCGCGCACTACCCATCAACTGCAACTTCACCGTGGATCAAGACAAACTCATGAACCACCCATACATCCCCCGCTGTCTAAGCCTACAAGCTGCGCTGGGCTTCAGGGACAGATACAAGCCACGGATTTTTACATCTGCTGTCCCGTGGGCGATTTTGCATCTTCGCCATGGGGCTGTTCTGTTTGCTTATTTCTTCCAATATATCAAGGGTACTCAGACAGACCCTCATGATTCGGGTAAGTTAGTGTCATTGAGCATGTATGCAGTATGCTAACATTTGCAGACGTACTGCGGATGGTCCTGGGTAACACCAGATGGGTCCTCGATTTCTCCCAATACATCCTAAATGAAGTTTTCGACCTAGCAGACGAATTCGAAAGCGTCCTCTCCGACCAAGAAGCCTTTACCCAGAAGCGTAAGCACCACCCTCTAACTTCCACTTCTATCATTCTGACAATTTGCTAGTAAAAACAACAACCTCCCTCCCCCTCATAATCCTCCTCTCCAGCATGTCCCGCACCTTCCTCCGCTTCATCTGCCGCGGCCTGCGTGGCGTGCACTCAGGCTACAACCCCTCCGCCACAAACCTCGTCGGCGACTCCCGCATCTACTACTCCGAAACCTGCCACCTCCTCGACACTTCCCCCGTGCGCATCGACGTCTACGAGAAGTTCCTGGCAGGCGTTGACTCCGCTGTGCGCCATGCGTACCACGGCGCTGGGTTCGGAGATACAGAGCGGCCAGGGCCGGAGAAGGAGTTACTTGTGAATGCGAGGATTCCGCCGGTGCTTGTGAATGCGGTTTGGGCGATATTTAGATCTGTGGTTCCTGCGGTTAGGGGCGAGGTTGATCGGTTGGCGGTTTACTTGGGGGATTATACGTGGTTGGGGGTTGGGGATGATAAGCGGACGGAGGTGTATCGGCGGACAAGGGATGTTGATATTCTCAAGAAGATTCCGTTGCGGGTTGTTGTTCCGGACCATGCGTCTGGGACTAACGCCACTACGGCTACGGCTACGACTACGGCTACGGCTACCAACGACGACAATAAGGCCGGCGCCGGACAGCGCATCCGTCGCTGCATTCGATGCTGTGAGATCTCGAGCGATACGCACCCGCCGCGGTCTTTGCCTGCGTTCCAGATGATTGCGAGACTGGGCTTGTTGCGCTCGTGTATTTGTGGGGGGATGTGGGCGTTAGAGGCGCGGTCGGGTGGTCAGATTGATGGTTCGTTGGGGTCGTCTACTTCGCCGCCGGCGCCGGGGTTGCAGACTGAATTGAGGACGCCGGGGTTGATGCAGGGGTCTTGACGAATAAGTTTAGGCGCATGGATTTATTTAGATAGATAGATATTGGTTTAGTCGATTATGGTTTAATGTTGGGTTGTCTTTTCGCGTAGGAAAAAAATAGTCGGAGGCTATTCATTACTCATTCAGAAAGCTTCATTCAAGATCGATTTGCATCCCTACGATACAGAATCAAAACGGTCCTTTTTTGTATGCTGAAAAAAGAAACTTTGTTGAAACCGACCCACGCAAGGTCTAAGTCAACTCGTCATTCTACTAACGACTTGTTCCCGTAACTCCAAGATCCGCTCCCATCTTTTATTTAAGCCTGCACGAAAACCATCAGCCACGCCTCTTCACATGTATTATCCAAGCGATATCCATCGAATTCTAGGACTGGTCATACCTTAATGGCGTACTTCCGCTGGGGGAAGTGGATCTCCTTCTTGACCTGCTTCTGCGTCTTCTTGGTGGCCTCGTTCTTGGTGAGTCTGCGGCGCAGGGCACGGGTGTACTTGGGTCTGAGGTCGAGAGGGAGGAACGCCTTGTTCTTGTAGAACAAGCGGAGCTGGGTGCGCTGGTTGAGGTTGATGACGGTGAGAACGCGGGCGATCGACTTGCGAACGTCGTGGCTGTAATCATCATTAGTATTTTCTTGTCGTAATTTTTGTGTGGTTATGCGATTTGAATATAGTGTCGATTTTGCTGTTTGCCTGTTCTTCCTCCTCTTGTATATTCCGCACATGCGACCGGGTTCGTGTTCGGGGTATAAAAAAAAAAAAAAATCTAGGATCGGGATAACACGCACATTCTCTGGGTCTTCGAGGAGGCACCGCCAGAGATCTTCTGGACACGGAGCTGGTTGAGCTCGGTCTTCAACTCCTCCAACTGGTTGGTGAGATCATCCTTGCTCTTTCCCCAGAGCTGACCAGTCTTGACCTTTGTCGACTACCATCACGCAAACTCGTCAGTTTTCGATCGTTAAAAATTCATCGTAAATTCCTCAAAAAATGGTTCATTGCGAATAGAACAGCAGGAACAATAACGCGCAAACATACCATGGTGGGCGGCTTCAAATCGAGTCGTACGGGTTGTCGACGAGAGAATTGAAGATGGACCGGGTCAAATTGGGGGGATTGCCTTTCGTTGTGGGACTAGGGCTTTTTTTTCTGCTTTTCCGCTTCGTGTGGCCGCCTTAAGCGGGCACGTGATGCGGTGTGGCTGATGCATTAGCCACAGTGTCTGTGTCTCCGCTTTTACGTTATCCGGAGGTGTTATGGCTGTTGCGGGCCGAGATAGGCAATGTCGTTGTTGGCTTGTTGTCAGTAGCTGGTCTAACTGTCCTTCTTCACATCTTATCTTTCTTGTGCTTTGAGATTACTCTCGTCCTAATCTGATCATCTGACCGTATGGCTTCTTCGACTGGAACCGGGTGGGCTCAGCTCCGGCAGCAGGCCCGCTCGCTTGAGACGCAGGTGTGTACAGACTGCCATCGATGGGGGATACAGAGATGCTAATGATGATGATACAGACAGAAAACCTCTTCCATACATACGCCCAATATGCCTCCATGACCAAACCCCCACCAACCCCCGCAGAAGAAGAACTCCGCCTAGAGTCGCAGCTCAAAGACCTTCTCCAGAAAGTACGCTCTGCATAATATACAGAACATGGAGAGACAACGGACAGAGGCTAATAGATAACACGATAGAGAGAGACACTAATCGCCCAACTATCCCGCCTCCTCGACTCCGAAGCAACCCTCACCTCCTCCGCCCTCAAACAAAACAACCTCACCCGCCATCGCGAAATCCTAACCGACCACCGCCGCGAACTAAACCGCCTAACCTCCGCCATCGCCGAGTCCCGCGACCGCGCAAATCTCCTCTCCAACGTCCGCTCCGACATCGACGCCTACCGCGCCTCCAACCCCGCCGCCGCAGAGGCGGACTATATGCTCGAGGAGCGGGGGCGGATCGATCAGAGCCATAGCGTGATGGATGGGGTGTTGAGTCAGGCGTATGCAATTAATGAAAATTTTGGGTTGCAGAGGGAGACGTTGGCGAGTGTCAATCGGAGGATTGTGGGGGCTGCGAGTAAGGTTCCTGGGGTGAATCATTTGATTGGGAAGATTGGGTCGAAGAGGAGGAGGGATGCGATTATTTTGGGGGCGTTTGTTGGGTTTTGTTTTTTGATGTTGTTGATTTTTAGATGATTTTCCCCTGTCTTTTTCGTTGTGCATTCTGTTGATTGGCATGGGCTGTTTATATGGGTCAGGCGTTTGAACGGACTCGAACACATATTTAATAATGCTTTGGATGGGCGTGGTTCCCCGTTATACACGTCTATGCTATTGTACATACCAAAATAATTATACAATGACCCTGGGTTTGGCCTTATCTGCGTCCCTCCAAGTCTCTGCCGGCATCTCGGATTCCTTGCTTATCCTCTTCTCCTCGAGTAACCTCTTGATACCATTGTTCAAAGCATCAATCTCCGGTCCCTGCGCAGGACCACTTCCAGCCCACCGAATGCGACAGTTCTCATCCAGCAGATAAACATACCCAACCTTGCTGTTCATCATGCCGATGCTCTCCTTAATCCCATCGGTAATCCCCTTCCTCACCAGGAAATACCTATCATGCTGCTCCTTCGCAAACTTCCCCCTCATCTGCCACATAAACATCCTCACCAACCACGCCTTAAACATATTCTCCTCCAGATTAATATCAACCTTCTGCGCAACCCCCACACCCCCCTTCACACCATTCAATATCTCATAAAGCTCCGGGTTATGCTTCTCACTAGTAAAAGTAGCAACCTGCGTCTCAGCCCAGACGCTCGAAAACACATTAACAACGGAGATCCGGCCACGGAAGAGCGAGGTTGTGTTCTGCGGCTGCTTCGGAGAGGCGAGTGTGGTGCCGAACATGTTGGGAAAGTAGAGGGCTTTATCACGTTTAAAGAGACGGATGTTCGAAAGGAAGGTTTTGCCTTCGTGGTAGCGCATGTTGGTCCATTCGCGGAAGTAGGGCTTTGCGACTTGTTTTGTCCTGTATGTCACTGCCATTAGACCTGTCATTTAGTAGCTGGGGGAGACGGGATGGGGACGTACAATTCCTTCCGCCGCTCAATGTGTCTATCGTAGCTGACGAAGTCATCTCGTCTTTGTCGGAGGGTTCGTTCGTCAAGGCCGGTGTTTTGGCCTTCTTGGGGTGGGATCACCGAACCGATTGGGCGGTCCAGGGCGCGGGGTGTGTATTGCTGTTCATTGGGTTTGTTTGGTTGCGATGGGGAGGGGTTCTGGTTGAATTGGACTCGATCTGACGGTTTTGAGGGGGTAGATGTCGGCTCGTCTTTATTCAGATTCGGAGTCGAGTAGTAGCGTAGCGACGGCCTCGAACGGAGAAGAGCAACGGCAGCAGGATTGCGGAATTGACAGCTGAGACAGCGGCCCCCTTGCAAAAGGGAATACCCTGTCAAAGGCGAGACGGATAATGAGCGCTTCCACATGTTGACCAGAGTGATTAATAGCTTGCTTGACTTCCCCGTTGGTCCTTCCGCGATGTTTTCAACTCCGACGTTATCACCTTCCCTATCAGCGAGGTCCCGTGACTTCGCGCCGTTCCATGGTTTCCCCCCCCTGCCCTTACTGTGGTACATTAAGACGTTCACAACTCGACCACATCTTGCATTACTGATATTCATTTTCTAGGCAGCAGGCCGCACAGAATTATCCATGGCTGGCCAAATCTTGCTGTCGAGCTCCAGACAACCCTACAAATGGGGGAAGCGACGACTAAGAATACTAATAAAGAGACCTTTTTCAAAGGGCTCGAGGAGTTGGATGATTTGACGGATAACGACAACGATAACGAGGTTGGTGATGGTGATGACTTTGCTCGTCTTATAAGTTTTTCGAGGAGAAGTGCGGAGGATACGGATTCTACGCCTTCGTTCGTGCCTACGTCTTCGTCGTCTTCGGCGGGTTTGGGACTCTCCTATACGAATACAGTGCCTGAGTCTTCATCACGGAGCGAAACGGCGGCCAGGACAGACGAGATGGTGTCTACGGCGAAGAGATCACCGCCGTTGAAGACCGCAAAGACAACAAGGACTCTGTCTGAGAGAAAACAGGAAGGCCCTCCTTGCAAGAGAAGACGAACCTATGCTGCCAGGACTGTGCCAGAACAGCAGCAGATCTTCAAGGGTCTTGTATTCTGTTAGTCGTCTCCTAGTTTCATGGGTGCTAAGGAACTAACCTGTGTCTAGTCTTCTTCCCCAACAGCGATGTCTCGCCCGTACGACGTTTGCGGATTCAGCGTGCGCAGGAATACGGTGCCTTCTGGGCTCGATCGTGGGGAGATAATGTGACGCATGTGATTGTCGATAAGGGATTGAAGTATGAGGATCTCCTTCGTCATATGAAGCTGAACATTTTTCCGGGTACCATCGCCCTGGTGGATGAAGGTTATCCTGCTGAGTGTATCAAGTTTCGGTGCGTGCTGAACCCTGCGCAATCACGGTTTCGCGTTAGTGGGTTTCCGACGCCATCTGTGGCTAAAGAGCGGTATGTCGAGGTCGAGGAGTCGTCAGCTAGTTCTCTACCGCTGAAACCGCCAAAGAGGCCACTGCAACATACTCCGACAGAGTCAGAGCAGATGTCGAGTGGCCAAGATAATCAACCAGTTCAGGGACAGCAACTCGAGCCGGAGCCTGTCCGCGCGCATGAAGAAGGTCCCGCTCGTGAACGCGATGCCCTAGATGATATCATCGAGGAAACCAAAGCCACGAAGGACCTGGTGAGTTAATTGATTATTGTTCCATGATGCTTTAGCTGACTATTGCAGCCTTTGGACGAGTTAGAACCTGGAGAGGAAGATACAGGTGCAACAGATCCAGAGGGCTCCAACTCTGAAACAGAAGAGAAAAGAAGGAAATCTGTGCAAAAGCCCGACCCAGTGGTAGAATCATGGCAGCAACGATTTGCGTGCATGCAGAAACACGAAGTGAATTCGGATTCCAAGAGCCCTAACAGCCGAACGATCGAGGTCTTGCAGCAAATGCTCGATTACTACGAGAGGACTGCAGATCACTGGCGAGTGGTTGCCTATCGCAAGGCCATTAGTGCTCTTCGTAGACAACCCAAGAGGATCGTAACACGAACGCAAGCTAGGGCGATTACAGGAATCGGACCACGTCTGGCAGACAAGATCGAGGAGATTGTTTTCACGAACCGGTTACGTCGCTTAGAGAATGCCAACTGTTCACCGGAGGACTTGATTCTCCAGAAGTTCCTGGGAGTGTATGGTGCTGGCGCCTCTCAGGCATCTCGATGGGTCGCTCAAGGGTATAAGACGCTTGACGACTTGAAAACGAAAGCGTCACTGACCAAATCGCAACGAATCGGAGTCGACCACTATGATGATTTCGCGCAACTTATTCCACGGAAGGAAGTTGAAACACATGGTGCCGTCGTCCAAAAAGCTATACACAAGGCCGATCCCAACATGCAAGCTATAATCAGTGGATCATACCGACGAGGGGCCGCCAACTCGGGAGACATCGACATGCTAATCACTAAACCCGACGCAACGATCGAGCAGATCCGCACACTGATGATGGAAGTCGTAGTCCCGGACCTATTCCAGCAGGGATTCCTTCAATTCAGCTTAGCTAGCACGTCCCGCGGGGATGGATCTAAATGGCACGGAGCGTCCGCACTACCCGGCAGCCCGATTTGGCGACGGATCGATCTGCTCTTCGTGCCTGGATCCCAGATCGGAGCGGCGCTGATCTACTTCACGGGCAACGACATCTTCAACCGCAGTATGCGTCTCTTGGCTAGTAAAAAAGGCATGCGTTTTAACCAACGAGGTCTCTATGCGGATGTTTTGCGTGGAGAGCAGCGGAAGAAGTTGACGGAGGGACGTTTGGTCGAGGGACGGGATGAACGACGCATCTTTGAGCTGTTGGGCGTGCCTTGGCGGCCTCCGGGGCATCGTATTTGCTGAAATCCTGATTCTGGAGACGTGGGGCGTGATGTGAGCCTGCTATTGCTAGATCTAGAATCGCTAATGCATGATAATTGTTCGGTGACGGGAGTGCATATGGATCTGTAGATGTGTATCCATACAGACGAGAGGAAGCCCGCAATGCACACTACTACTGTTGAAAAGAAAAGTTTTAAAGAGGACAAAAATGAAAAATAATAAAATGATGAAATTATATTGTTATTTTGTAGAGTGGATTGCAATGGAAGAGCGGTCTCTTGCCTATTGTAGCGATAGCTGAGTAGTAAGAGCTGTAGTACAGTCGAGCTCGTCACTGGAATCTCTCCTTCCTTCTTCATCTCTCGTCTCGTCCTTCATCGCCCTTCATCCTTCTCTCATCCATCAACCATCTGCTCTTCGTACATTTCTTTAACCATCTCTGGTTAATCTCGACTGACCGATCTCATCACCGCCTTTTGTGCGGTGAAGCCATCTCAGCAAGCCGCCTTTGCCTTGTTCCCAGACCGCCCACTGTCGGCGTGTTTTTGCCATCCTTCGACGTAACGGGCGTTCGTCTGATCTTTCGCGGTGACCCAAAGCTCAGCTACTGTTGTGCTTTGGAGTGGTCTTTTTTTGTTCTGGACGTTGATTGATAGGGAAATTGATACCCAGCAAAGAATTGCGCAAGTGGTGCGTTTTCCTCGCCGTGTGGCTGCCACACCCTTTTTTTGCCATCGAGTTTCGACCACCCACACCCCTCTCTATCAATTCCGGTCGTGATTCTTGCGGCAGTATTATTGATTCTGCCACGATCCCTACAAGAACTATACTAACCCTAGATTTGTTGGTAGGATTGTTTTGAATTCTGCTACTCGACTCTCTGTTTTCTCGTGGTTTCGCTTTGCGCATTACGTGTTAGTTCCTCGACTTCGCACAAAACAATAATAATACAACAACACGAGCCACAACCCTCTCCCATCGCAACCATAGAGACCTCGATTAAAACACCCGCAATGGGTCGCAAACCAAACCAGCTCATCCTCGAGTTTTTCATTCGCGGCCAGAAGCTCGAGGACGCCAGTAACCGCTACCAACACACCTGCAAGGCCTGCGGCGAGAAATTCCCCAAAGGTCGCATCGATAGTTTAACCAACCATCTGGTCAAGAAATGTCAGGCCATTCCCCTCCGTGACCGTCAACGCGTCCTGTTACGACTCCATGAACTTCCCGACCTGGCCGACGGCGATCTAAACAAAGATCAGAACCTTGCAAGGGCGGCGAAAGGCAAAGGTGTCGATGATCTGCCTTTTACCACTCGCCAGAACTTTGATGGTTTGAACGTGCTGGCCGAGGCGTCGAGACAGGTGGGCGCGTCCGATACTGGTAAACGGGGTCAGGGGGGTAATAATGGCAACAATGGTGGGAACAATGGCAACAGCAATAATGGGGCGCCCGCGTACACCCAGTCCACTGTCGGGGGTAAGACTGTTGTCGTCGATCCGGCGCTTGAGGCAGAGGGCTTCCAGGGTAATCCGATCCAACCGGATAATCTTGAAGAGGACATTAAACCACAAAGTAAGTTGGCTAGTTGATTGTCGCGTCTGCATTGTGGACTTGGCTAACAAACAACAGTCCCAGACTCCCCTCAACCCAGCGCGTCCGGCATCCCCGCTCTTCCGAATACCTCGCAAGATCAACCGTCGTCTGCATCTCCTCAGTTGGAGGCATCATTGACACCTGATCCTGGGGCGAACGCTCGCCAGTCGCAACTGTCGATGATCGCCGCGTCGGCTAGTGAGATGGTCCCACAAGGCTTGTCGTTGGACCACGATGGTACAGGTCTTGGAGAGGGTCTATCCAGGCTGGCGCCTTGGAACCAACAGCTCTCTACCCACGAACAGCTCCTCTTCGAAAGTCTCCAAGAACACGATCCCTCGTTGACCGCTGCGACGCAACGGGCCGCCACTTTCCCTCGTCCGATTGCTATGAACCCGAACTCCCAGGCCAAGGGATTCGTCAACGAATTCGGTAACTCGACCAAGCCGTCAAAACCTAAGGTGCGCGGGCGGTTTTCTGCGGCTCGTCGTAGGGAGGTTCAGGAAGTTAGGAAACGGGGTGCATGCATTCGTTGTCGTATGCTTAAGAAGCCGGTATGTTTATTCCGATGTGAGTATTCGGGTCGATATTGACTTGTTTAGTGCTCCGGTGACAGCCCGTGTACAACCTGCGCCAGCGTTGAAAGTGCGCGTCTTTGGAAGCATCCATGTATCAGGACGCGTATTGCTGAAGAATTTGAACTGTACAACGCAAGTACGTTCCCTTTCCCACTCTCTGTGCCTTCGAGACGTTCGCTAACTGTTGTAGACCTGCATGCAACGCTTGCCTACCATGACGTGAGCAGTATCCGAAACCAAGTCAAGTTCGAACACTATGCTGGTCGCATCGAAGTGACGCATTTCGAAGAGAGCATGATCTTTGTCACATTTAGCGGTCTCCAAGGGCATAAGCCGTCCGTGTCGGCATTGGACCCGCAGCTTCAAGGCCTTGGAGAAGACCAATTCCAGGGGCCTTTACACGAGTTGCATCTACTTGACAGTGATGCAGACGATCTGCCGGGCAAGCTTGAAATGTACATTAAAAAGACTGCTCCGTTCTTCTACGAGCGCGAAGCATCCGACTTTATGAAGCCTACTCTGCTGCTGGCCTCGGAGTTGAGCCAAGTAAAGAAGGTATGTCGAGATATTTCGGCGAGAAAAAGCAGAAACTGACTTCATAGGACACTCTCCTGGAACGCGTGCTTGAGCTCTGGGTTGCAACACACATCCTGGTCGACTCCGAGCTCCGTTGGAAGACATACTGCAATCCCACTCTGCCGCCAACCTCGATGCACTCTCTTGCACAACCCTCCGACGACGGACGTATGCCGATTGACGAAATCACCAACCCAGAATCATATTCCCTCCTATGCAGCCAGCTACGGGCAGCAACAGAAAAGCGCGCCTCACAACTCAGCAAGTCCGTGATGAACGACCTCGAACGCAGACTCCTTCAGCGCCAACAAAGTGGCTGGTTTGAAACGTTCCTGGTGGCCCTTATCCTTCTGAACTGCGTGGAGCGGGCGTGCTGGCTCTTCCGTTCCTGGGACGATGACACCTTTACGCAACGCTGGCCACTGGACAAGCGGCCTCCGTACTACTCCAACCAGGGTGACCGCTTCTCGGACATTCTGCATATGTTGCTGAAGATGCGCAGTCTACCGCCAAAGGCTACTCCACGACCGGACACGGGATTCTTAAAGGCTGTGGATGGCAGTGACGAAAATGCTGTGAGATGGTTCGAGATGGTTCAAGTTTCTCGTAAGTCGCCTCTTCATTTATCGCAGCGCATGTTGACTGACCCTTTAGCCATCTACCTTGAACAACGACAAGCTGCCATGTTCGATCCGAATGACTCGCGGTCATTTGATTTGCGGTATGGGGCGAAATTGCTGCCGCCGGCAAATATTTATGCGTGATGTCGTTACTGTGTATAGCTAATAGCTAAGGAAAACCGAATGATCCATATGATCTATGTTTTATGCTGATCAGCGGAATAGTACTTTCTTTTCTTCTTTATATGGTTCTTTAGGGAATGATCAGAGAGGTCTTGTCTTCTCGTTCTTGATGGTTGTTTGTTTACGCTGCTGCTATAATAATATCCAAGCTATATTAATTTGCCATTCATCTGCTTTAGACACATCATACAAGCGCACAGTATTCAGAGTACGATTACACTACCAACCACCACTCTTCCCCTTAGAACTACCAGGCGTACCACCTGAACCTCCCCAAGCACCAGCACTAGTTCCTCCCACCTCACTCGGACTCCTCGCCCAATCCCGCACATCCCAATCAGAAGTCCCGCTAGCAGCGCGTCCACGTCCGTTTCTGTTGCCGTTGCCGTTCGGGTTATTCGCGTTTACCATGCCAGCAGGCCACTCGTGGTTCTTGAATTCAGATCCAGCGTTGTTGCTGCTGTTATCCTTCACAGGGCTACCGGGAGGAGCACCCCAGGCATCATTGCCGCTGTTATTATTGTTATCATTCGAAGTGTTATTGTCTCCCCAAGCCGAACCCGAGTTTCCATTCTGGTCATTACTGCTGTCATTGTTATTGTTGGTATCGTTGTTGTTGTTGTTGTTGTTGTTGTTGTTGTTGTTATCACCCCAACCACCCGAGTTCGACTTCTGGTCATCGGGTTTATCACCCCACGGCGAGGAAGAGGAGTCGTTGTTATTATCATCGGATGTAGCCTTGGGAGGAGGCCGTTTCTCGAGAATCACGTAGAAATGGCGGAAGTCGCTTGCTGTCCAGCTCATTAGGTATTCACTATCCACAAGCCTCTTGTTAGCTTCCTTAAGCAAACCACTATACAGTATAACATAAAAGCTGGGCGCAACGCAATCTGTGTCCAGAGGCAGGGCGACTTACAACCCCCCAAAAACATCCTGATTCGCACGCATCGCCTCCGTAACCGCGACGAGGAGCAGCGGCGCAACAACAAGCGTCTTGCCTTGCGTTTGGGAGGTGAGTAGCGGGGAGGTTGCGGAGATTGGGAGGCCGGTTTCGTTGAGGAGGTGGAAGAGGTCGGGGGATTCTTTGCGGAAGATTAGGAGGAGGGTTTGGGGTTGTTCCTGGTTGGGTTAGTTGGTCAAACTGGGATGGGGGTGGCTTGGTTGGAGTAGAGGGTGGCTTACGGTCATTTTGGCTGTGTAGAGTACTGTTGACCTGGATAGTTTGGGGATGTAGGAGGGGGAGGAGAGAGAAGATCAGAGGGGTGTTTGTGGGAAATTAGAAGTAGGGCTGTGAATATCAAGTCTATCAAACCGAACAAAGGAACAAAACAAACGCATCCCATTAGATCATTACCATTAACCATGCATACCCATTAATCAAACAAAAGCAAATCATCATCGTCATCATATGTATACAAGTGTATCAACTGCAGAATACAACAAAGAAGAAGTAGACGTAAACAATGCCCAGCGCAAAGAGTCAAAGTAAACCACATCAACCCGCCAACGAAGCCACCGAATCCCTCGGTCCACCACTACTATTCAACGCATCCCGTACCTGCTCCAGCACAACAGCGTAGTATTTCCCTTCTTCCGAGACATCGTGGTATGGTCCTGCAGATATGATCGCCCTACATCGTTCATTTATTAGCACCCCGCTATACCCCCCGCATATAAACCAACGCAACGCAATCTGCACACAGGGGCAAAAACGCACCACCCCTTAAATTTAGGCTGATTGAAAATCTCCGTAAATGCGCGCAGAATCCGCAGCGGCAGTTCGAGGATCGAAGGGAGTTCAGGACCGGGGCCGCAGATCGGGAGACCCAGTTTGTTGACGGGGAGGTAGATGAGTTCGGAGGGGTTTTGGGGGTTGCGGGCTTCTTGGAAAATGAGGAGGCGGCGGGAGGTCATTTTGTTGGTTTTTTGTTGCGAAAGATTTGGTTTGTTGGAGGATGGTGGAGGGGTTGTGCTGTTTGCGTTGCGTTGCGTTGCGGTTTGAGAGGTAGGTGGAGTTGGCGCTGTGCAAATTCAATGTTCGTCCAGTCGATAGGATCAATTAGTCAGGCGCATGGAGTCGGTATGCGCCCGCTTATCTAGACAAAGGAAGAGCGACAGTGCACAGATGCGATGCGATGCTGAAGATGATGAGGGGCGCGTGTGTTCGCGTGTCGCGTCTAATCCACCTGTGGTGGGGTGATCGGCTTACCGGTTTGGGTATTATCACTACAAGTACTGTAAAGAATTCGACATCGTATATATCGATTTATATCAGTAGACATTACGTCTTATATATGTATATCAACGTCCAAAGACATCAAAAGGGTATCAACAACCAAACCAAACCAAAAATATTCCAAAAATATTCCAAAAAAAAAAAAAAAAAAAAAAAAAAA